>NC_091191.1:15914975-15931417 GCF_040958095.1 Procambarus clarkii
GGTGGGTCAGGTGGTGTGGTGGGTCAGGTGGTGTGGTGGGTCAGGTGGTGTGGTGGGTCAGGTGGTGTGGTGGGCCAGGTAGTGTGGTGGGCCAGGTAGTGTGGTGGGTCAGGTGGTGTGGTGGGTCAAGTGGTGTGGTGGGTCAGGTGGTGTGGTGGGTCAGGTGGTGTGGTGGGTCAGGTGGTGTGGTGGGTCAGGTGGTGTGGTGGGTCAGGTGGTGTGGTGGGCCAGGTAGTGTGGTGGGTCAGGTGGTGTGGTGGGTCAAGTGGTGTGGTGGGTGGTGTGGTGGTGGTGTGGTGGGTCAGGTGGTGTGGTGGGTCAGGTGGTGTGGTGGGTCAGGTGGTGTGGTGGGTCAGGTGGTGTGGTGGGTCAGGTGGTGTGGTGGGTCAGGTGGTGTGGTGGGCCAGGTAGTGTGGTGGGTCAGGTGGTGTGGTGGGTCAAGTGGTGTGGTGGGTCAGGTGGTGTGGTGGGTCAGGTGGTGTGGTGGGTCAGGTGGTGTGGTGGGTCAGGTGGTGTGGTGGGTCAGGTGGTGTGGTGGGTCAGGTGGTGTGGTGGGCCAGGTAGTGTGGTGGGCCAGGTAGTGTGGTGGGCCAGGTAGTGTGGTGGGCCAGGTAGTGTGGTGGGTCAGGTGGTGTGGTGGGTCAGGTGGTGTGGTGGGTCAAGTGGTGTGGTGGGTCAGGTGGTGTGGTGGGTCAGGTGGTGTGGTGGGGCAGGTGGTGTGGTGGGTCAGGTGGTGTGGTGGGTCAGGTGGTGTGGTGGGTCAGGTGGTGTGGTGGGCCAGGTAGTGTGGTGGGTCATGTGGTGTGGTGGGTCCAGTGGTGTGGTGGGTCATGTGGTGTGGTGGGTCAGGTGGTGTGGTGGGTCAGGTGGTGTGGTGGGTCAGGTGGTGTGGTGGGTCAGGTGGTGTGGTGGGCCAGGTAGTGTGGTGGGCCAGGTAGTGTGGTGGGCCAGGTAGTGTGGTGGGTCAGGTGGTGTGGTGGGTCAGGTGGTGTGGTGGGTCAAGTGGTGTGGTGGGTCAGGTGGTGTGGTGGGTCAGGTGGTGTGATGGGTCAGGTGGTGTGGTGGGTCCGGTGGTGTGGTGGGTCAGGTGGTGTGGTGGGTCAGGTGGTGTGGTGGGCCAGGTGGTGTGGTGGGCTAGGTGGTGTGGTGTGCCAGGTGGTGTGGTGGGCCAGGTGGTGTGGTGGGCCGGGTGGTGTGGTGGGCCAGGTGGTGTGGTGGGCCAGGTGGTGTGGTGGGTCAGGTGGTGTGGTGGGCCAGGTGGTGTGGTGGGTCAGGTAGTGTGGTGGGTCAGGTGGTGTGGTGGGCCAGGTGGTGTGGTGGGCCAGGTGGTGGGGTGGGTCAGGTGGTGTGGTGGGCCAGGTGGTGTGGTGGGTCAGGTGGTGTGGTGGGCCAGGTGGTGTGGTGGGTCAGGTAGTGTGGTGGGCCAGGTGGTGTGGTGGGCCAGGTGGTGTGGTGGGTCAGGTAGTGTGGTGGGCCAGGTGGTGTGGTGGGCCAGGTGGTGTGGTGGGTCAGGTAGTGTGGTGGGCCAGGTGATGTGGTTGGTCAGGTGGTGTGGTGGGCCAGGTGGTGTGGTGGGCCAGGTAATGTGGTGGGTCAGGTGGTGTGGTGGGTCAGGTGGTGTGGTGGGCCAGGTAGTGTGGTGGGTCAGGTGATGTGGTGGGTCAGGTGGTGTGGTGGGCCAGGTAGTGTGGTGGGCCAGGTGGTGTGGTGGGCCAGGTAGTGTGGTGGGTCAGGTGGTGTGGTGGGTCAGGTGGTGTGGTGGGCCAGGTGGTGTGGTGGGCCAGGTAGTGTGGTGGTGGGCCAGGTGTTGTGGTGGGTCAGGTGGTGTGGTGGGCCAGGTAATGTGGTGGTGGGCCAGGTGTTGTGGTGGGTCAGGTGGTGTGGTGGGCCAGGTGGTGTGGTGGGCCAGGTAGTGTGGTGGGTCAGGTGGTGTGGTGGGCCAGGTGGTGTGGTGGGCCAGGTAGTGTGGTGGTGGGCCAGGTGTTGTGGTGGGTCAGGTGGTGTGGTGGGCCAGGTGGTGTGGTGGGCCAGGTAGTGTGGTGGGTCAGGTGGTGTGGTGGGCCAGGTGGTGTGGTGGGCCAGGTAGTGTGGTGGGTCAGGTAGTGGTGGTGGTGGGCCAGGTGGTGTGGTGGGCCAGGTAGTGTGGTGGGCCAGGTAGTGTGGTGGGCCAGGTGGTGTGGTGGGCCAGGTGGTGTGGTGGGTCAGGTAGTGTTATGGGCCAGGTGGTGTGGTGGGCCAGGTGGTGTGGTGGGCCAGGTAGTGTGGTGGGCCAGGTGGTGTGGTGGGCCAGGTGGTGTGGTGGGTCAGGAAGTGTGGTGGGCCAGGTAGTGTGGTGGGCCGGGTAGTGTGGTGGGTCAGGTAGTGTAGTGGGCCAGGTAATGTGGTGGACCAGGTGATGTGGAGGGCCAGGTGGTTTGGTGGGCCAGGTGGTGGTGGTGGGCCTGGTGGTGGTGATGGGCCAGGTGGTGTGGTGGGTCAGGTGGTGTGGTGGGCCAGGTGGTGTGGTGGGCCAGGTGGTGTGGTGGGCCAGGTGGTTGTGGTGGGCCTGGTGGTGGTGGTGGGCCAGGTGGTGTGGTGGGTCAGGTGGTGTGGTGGGCCAGGTGGTGTGGTGGGCCAGGTGGTGGTGGTGGGCCTGGTGGTGGTGGTGGGCCAGGTGGTGTGGTGGGCCGGGTGGTGGTGGTGGGCCAGGTGGTGGTGGGCCGGGTGGTGTGGTGGGTCAGGTGGTGTGGTGGGCCAGGTGGTGTGGTGGGCCGGGTAGTGTGGTGGGCCGGGTAGTGTGGTGGGTCAGGTTGTGTGGTGGGCCGGGTAGTGTGGTGGTGGGCCGGGTGGTGTGGTTGGTCAGGTGGTGTGATGGGCCTGGTGGTGTGGTGGGCCTGGTGGTGTGGTGGGCCAGGTGGTGTGTTGGGTCAGGTGATGTGGTGGGTCAGGTGGTGTGGTGGGTCAGGTGGTGTGGTGGGCCAGGTGGTGTGGTGGGCCGGGTAGTGTGATGGGCCGGGTAGTGTGGTGGGTCAGGTGTGGTGGGCCGGGTAGTGTGGTGGTGGGCCGGGTGGTGTGGTGGGTCAGGTGGTGTGGTGGGCCTGGTGGTGTGGTGGGCCTGGTGTGTGGTTTGCTAGGTTTTGTGGTGGGTCAGGTGGTGTGGTGGGTCAGGTAGTGTGGTGGGTCAGGTGGTGTGGTGGGCCGGGTGGTGGTGGTGGGCCAGGTGGTGTGGTGGGCCAGGTGGTGTGGTGGGCCTGGTGGTGTGGTGGGCCAGGTGGAGTGGTGGGTCAGGTAGTGTGGTGGGTCAGGTGGTGTGGTGGGCCGGGTGGTGGTGGTGGGCCAGGTGGTGTGGTGGGTCAGGTGGTGTGGTGGGTCAGGTAGTGTGGTGGGTCAGATGGTGTGGTGGGCCGGGTGGTGGTGGTGGGCCAGGTAGTGTGATGGGCTGGGTGGTGTGGTGGGCCAGGTAGTGTGGTGGGTCAGGTAGTGTGGTGGGCTGGGTGGTGTGGTGGGCCAGGTGGTGTGGTGGGCTGGGTGGTGTGGTGGGCCAGGTAGTGTGGTGGGTCAGGTGGTGTGGTGGGCTGGGTGGTGTGGTGGACCAGGTAGTGTGGTGGGTCAGGAAGTGTGGTGGGCCAGGTAGTGTGGTGGGCCAGGTAGTGTGGTGGGAAGGGTGGTGTGGTGGGCCAGGTAGTGTGGTGGGCCAGGTAGTGTGGTGGGCCCGGTAGTGTGGTGGGCCGGGTGGTTTGGTGGGCCAGGTGGTGTGGTGGGCTGGGTGGTGTGGTGGGCCATTTAGTGTGGTGGGCCAGGTAGTGTGGTGGGCCAGGTGGTGTGGTGGGCTGGGTGGTGTGGTGGGCCAGGTAGTGTGGTGGGTCAGGTAGTTTGGTGGGCCAGGTAGTGTGGTGGGCCAGGTAGTGTGGTGGGCCGGGTGGTGGTGGTGGGCCAAGTAGTGTGGTGGGTCAGGTGGTGTGGTGGGCCAGGTAGTGTGGTGGGTCAGGTGGTGTGGTGGGCCGGGTGGTGGTGGTGGGCCAGGTAGTGTGGTGGGTCAGGTGGTGTGGTGGGCCAGGTAGTGTGGTGGGTCAGGTGGTGTGGTGGGCCGGGTGGTGGTGGTGGGTCAGGTGGTGTGGTGGGCCAGGTAGTGTGGTGGGTCAGGTAGTGTGGTGGGCAAGGTAGTGTGGTGGGCCAGGTAGTGTGGTGGGCTGGGTGGTGTGGTGGGCCAGGTAGTGTGGTGGGTCAGGTAGTGTGGTGGGCCAGGTAGTGTGGTGGGCCAGGTAGTGTGGTGGGCCAGGAAGTGTAGTGGGTCAGATAGTGTGGTGGGCCAGGTAGTGTGGTGGGCCAGGTAGTGTGGTGGGCTGGGTGGTGTGGTGGGCCAGGTGGTGTGGTGGGCTGGGTGGTGTGGTGGGCCAGGTAGTGTGGTGGGCCAGGTAGTGTGGTGGGCCAAGTTGTGTAGTGGGCTGGGTGGTGTGGTGGGCCAGGTAGTGTGGTGGGTCAGGTAGTGTGGTGGGCCGGGTGGTGTGGTGGGCCAGGTAGTGTGGTGGGCCAGGTAGTGTGGTGGGTCAGGTAGTGTGGTGGGTCAGGTGGTGTGGTGGGCCAGGTAGTGTGGTGGGCCAGGTAGTGTGGTGGGCCAGGTAGTGTGGTGGGCCAAGTAGTGTGGTGGGTCAGGTGGTGTGGTGGGTCAGGTGGTGTGGTGGGTCAAGTGGTGTGGTGGGTCAGGTGGTGTGGTGGGCCAGGTGGTGTGGTGGGCCTGGTGGTGTGGTGGGCCAGGTGGAGTGGTGGGTGAGGTAGTGTGGTGGGTCTGGTGGTGTGGTGGGCCGGATGGTGGTAATGGGCCAGGTGGTGTGGTGGGTCAGGTGGTGTGGTGGGTCAGGTAGTGTGGTGGGTCAGGTGGTGTGGTTTGCCGGGTGGTGGTGGTGGGCCAGGTAGTGTGGTGGGCTGGGTGGTGTGGTGGGCCAGGTAGTGTGGTGGGTCAGGTAGTGTGGTGGGCTGGGTGGTGTGGTGGGCCAGGTGGTGTGGTGGGCTGGGTGGTGTGGTGGGCCAGGTAGTGTGGTGGGCCAGGTGGTGTGGTGGGCTGGGTGTTGTGGTGGGCCAGGTAGTGTGGTGGGTCAGGTAGTGTGGTGGGCCAGGTAGTGTGGTGGGCCAGGTAGTGTGGTGGGCCGGGTGGTGTGGTGGGCCAGGTAGTGTGGTGGGCCAGGTAGTGTGGTGGGCCAGGTAGTGTGGTGGGCCAGGTAGTGTGGTGGGCCAGGTAGTGTGGTTGGCCGAGTTATGTGATGGGCCAGGTAGTGTGGTGGGCCAGGTAGTGTGGTGGGCCAGGTAGTGTGGTGGGCCAGGTAGTGTGGTGGGCCGGGTGGTGTGGTGGGCCAGGTAGTGTGGTGGGCCAGGTAGTGTGGTGGGCCTGGTAGTGTGGTGGGCCAGGTAGTGTGGTGGGCCAGGTAGTGTGGTGGGCCGGGTGGTGTGGTGGGCCAGGTATAGTGTGGTGGGCCAGGTAGTGTGGTGGGCCAGGTAGTGTGGTGGGCCGGGTGGTGTGGTGGGCCAGGTAGTGTGGTGGGTCAGGTAGTGTGGTGGGCCAGGTAGTGTGGTGGGCCAGGTATAGTGTGGTGGGCCAGGTAGTGTGGTGGGCCAGGTAGTGTGGTGGGCCAGGTAGTGTGGTGGGCCAGGTAGTGTGGTGGGCCAGGTAGTGTGGTGGGTCAGGTAGTGTGGTGGGTCAGGTGGTGTGGTGGGTCAGGTGGTGTGGTGGGTCAGGTGGTGTGGTGGGTCAGGTGGTGTGGTGGGTCAGGTAGTGTGGTGGGTCAGGTGGTGTGGTGGGTCAGGTGGTGTGGTGGGTCAGGTGGTGTGGTGGGCCAGGTAGTGTGGTGGGTCAGGTGGTGTGGTGGGTCAAGTGGTGTGGTGGGTCAGGTGGTGTGGTGGGTCAGGTGGTGTGGTGGGTCAGGTGGTGTGGTGGGTCAGGTGGTGTGGTGGGTCAGGTGGTGTGGTGGGTCAGGTGGTGTGGTGGGTCAGGTGGTGTGGTGGGCCAGGTAGTGTGGTGGGCCAGGAAGTGTGGTGGGCCAGGTAGTGTGGTGTGCCAGGTAGTGTGGTGGGCCAGGTAGTGTGGTGGGCCAGGTAGTGTGGTGGGTCAGGTGGTGTGGTGGGTTAGGTGGTGTGGTGGGTCAGGTGGTGTGAAGGGTCAGGTGGTGTGGTGGGTCAGGTGGTGTGGTGGGTCAGGTGGTGTGGTGGGTCAGGTGGTGTGGTGGGTCAGGTGGTGTGGTGGGCCAGGTAGTGTGGTGGGTCAGGTGGTGTGGTGGGTCAAGTGGTGTGGTGGGTCAGGTGGTGTGGTGGGTCAGGTAGTGTGGTGGGCCAGGTAGTGTGGTGGGTCAGGTGGTGTGGTGGGTCAAGTGGTGTGGTGGGTCAGGTGGTGTGGTGGGTCAGGTGGTGTGGTGGGTCAGGTGGTGTGGTGGGTCAGGTGGTGTGGTGGGTCAGGTGGTGTGGTGGGCCAGGTAGTGTGGTGGGCCAGGTAGTGTGGTGGGCCAGGTAGTGTGGTGGGCCAGGTAGTGTGGTGGGTCAGGTGGTGTGGTGGGTCAGGTGGTGTGGTGGGTCAAGTGGTGTGGTGGGTCAGGTGGTGTGGTGGGCCAGGTGGTGTGGTGGGCCTGGTGGTGTGGTGGGTCAGGTGGTGTGGTGGGTCAGGTAGTGTGGTGGGTCAGGTGGTTTGGTGGGCCGGGTGGTGGTGGTGGGCCAGGTAGTGTGGTGGGCTGGGTGGTGTGGTGGGCCAGGTAGTGTGGTGGGTCAGGTAGTGTGGTGGGCTGGGTGGTGTGGTGGGCCACGTGGTGTGGTGGGCTGGGTGGTGTGGTGGGCCAGGTAGTGTGGTGGGCCAGGTGGTGTGGTGGGCTGGGTGGTGTGGTGGGCCAGGTAGTGTGGTGGGTCAGGTAGTGTGGTGGGCCAGGTAGTGTGGTGGGCCTGGTAGTGTGGTGGGCCGGGTGGTGTGGTGGGCCAGGTAGTGTGGTGGGCCAGGTAGTGTGGTGAGCCAGGCAGTGTGGTGGGTCGGGTGGTGTGGTGGGCCGGGTGGTGTGGTGGGCTGGGTGGTGTGGTGGGCCAGGTAGTGTGGTGGGCCAGGTAGTGTGGTGGGCCAGGTGGTGTGGTGGGCTGGGTGGTGTGGTGGGCCAGGTAGTGTGGTGGGTCAGGTAGTGTGGTGGGCCAGGTAGTGTGGTGGGCCAGGTAGTGTGGTGGGCCGGGTGGTGGTGGTGGGCCAGGTAGTGTGGTGGGTCAGGTGGTGTGGTGGGCCAGGTAGTGCGGTGGGTCAGGTGGTGTGGTGGGCCGGGTGGTGGTGGTAGGCTAGGTAGTGTGGTGGGTCAGATGGTGCGGTGGGTCAGGTGGTGTGGTGGGCCAGGTAGTGTGGTGGGTCAGGTGGTGTGGTCGGCCAGGTAGTGTGGTGGGCCAGGTAGTGTGGTGGGGCAGGTAGTGTGGTGGGCTGGGTGGTGTGGTGGGCCAGGTAGTGTGGTGGGTCAGGTAGTGTGGTGGGCCAGGTAGTGTGGTGGGCTAGGTAGTGTGGTGGGCCAGGTAGTGTGGTGGGTCAGGTAGTGTGGTGGGCCAGGTAGTGTGGTGGGCCAGGTAGTGTGGTGGGCTGGGTGGTGTGGTAGGCCAGGTGGTGTGGTGGGCTGGGTGGTGTGGTGGGCCAGGTAGTGTGGTGGGCCAGGTAGTGTGGTAAGCCAGGTGGTGTGGTTGGCTGGGTGGTGTGGTGGGCCAGGTAGTGTGGTGGGTCGGGTAGTGTGGTGGGCCAGGTAGTGTGGTGGGCCAGGTAGTGTGGTGGGCCGGGTGGTGTGGTGGGCCAGGTAGTGTGGTGGGCCAGGTAGTGTGGTGGGCCAGGTATTGTGGTGGGCCAGGTAGTGTGGTCGGCCAGGTAGTGTGGTGGGCCAGGTAGTGTGGTGGGCCAGGTAGTGTGGTGAGCCAGGTAGTGTGCTGGGCCAGGTAGTGTGATGGGTCAGGTGGTGTGGTGGGTCAGGTGGTGTGGTGGGTCAGGTGGTGTGGTGGGTCAGGTGGTGTGGTGGGTCAGGTGGTGTGGTGGGTCAGGTGGTGTGGTGGGTCAGGTGATGGGTCAGGTGGTGTGGTGGGTCAGGTGGTGTGGTGGGTCAGGTGGTGTGGTGGGCCAGGTAGTGTGGTGGGTCAGGTGGTGTGGTGGGTCAAGTGGCGTGGTGGGTCAGCTGGTGTGGTGGGTCAGGTGAAGTGGTGGGTCAGGTGGTGTGGTGGGTCAGGTGGTGTGGTGGGCCAGGTAGTGTGGTGGGCCAGGTAGTGTGGTGAGCCAGGCAGTGTGGTGGGTCGGGTGGTGTGGTGGGCCGGGTGGTGTGGTGGGCTGGGTGTTGTGGTGGGCCAGGTAGTGTGGTGGGCCAGGTAGTGTGGTGGGCCAGGTGGTGTGGTGGGCTGGGTGGTGTGGTGGGCCAGGTAGTGTGGTGGGTCAGGTAGTGTGGTGGAACAGGTAGTGTGGTGGGCCAGGTAGTGTTGTGGACCGGGTGGTGGTGGTGGGCCAGGTAGTGTGGTGGGTCAGGTGGTGTGGTGGGCCAGGTAGTGTGGTGGGTCAGGTGGTGTGGTGGGCCGGGTGGTGGTGGTAGGCTAGGTAGTGTGGTGGGTCAGGTGGTGCGGTGGGTCAGGTGGTGTGGTGGGCCGGGAGGTGGTGGTGGGTCAGGTGGTGTGGTGGGCCAGGTAGTGTGGTGGGTCAGGTGGTGTGGTGGGCCAGGTAGTGTGGTGGGCCAGGTAGTGTGGTGGGCCAGGTAGTGTGGTGGGCTGGGTGGTGTGGTGGGCCAGGTAGTGTGGTGGGTCAGGTAGTGTGGTGGGCCAGGTAGTGTGGTGGGCTAGGTAGTGTGGTGGGCCAGGTAGTGTGGTGGGTCAGGTAGTGTGGTGGGCCAGGTAGTGTGGTGGGCCAGGTAGTGTGGTGGGCTGGGTGGTGTGGTAGGCCAGGTGGTGTGGTGGGCTGGGTGGTGTGGTGGGCCAGGTAGTGTGGTGGGCCAGGTAGTGTGGCAAGCCAGGTGGTGTGGTGGGCTGGGTGGTGTGGTGGGCCAGGTAGTGTGGTGGGTCAGGTAGTGTGGTGGGCCAGGTAGTGTGGTGGGCCAGGTAGTGTGGTGGGCCGGGTGGTGTGGTGGGCCAGGTAGTGTGGTGGGCCAGGTAGTGTGGTGGGCCAGGTATTGAGGTGGGCCAGGTAGTGTGATGGGCCAGGTAGTGTGGTGGGCCAGGTAGTGTGGTGGGCTAGGTAGTGTGGTGGGCCAGGTAGTGTGGTGGGCCAGGTAGTGTGGTGGGTCAGGTGGTGTGGTGGGTCAGGTGGTGTGGTGGGTCAGGTGGTGTGGTGGGTCAGGTGGTGTGGTGGGTCAGGTGGTGTGGTGGGTCAGGTGGTGTGGTGGGTCAGGTGGTGTGGTGGGTCAGGTGGTGTGGTGGGTCAGGTGGTGTGGTGGGCCAGGTAGTGTGGTGGGTCAGGTGGTGTGGTGGGTCAAGTGGTGTGGTGGGTCAGGTGGTGTGGTGGGTCAGGTGAAGTGGTGGGTCAGGTGGTGTGGTGGGTCATGTGGTGTGGTGGGCCAGGTAGTGTGTTGGGCCAGGTAGTGTGGTGGGCCAGGTAGTGTGTTGGGCCAGGTAGTGTGGTGGGCCAGGTAGTGTGGTGGGCCAGGTAGTGTGGTTAGCCAGGTAGTCTGGTGGGTCAGGTAGTGTGGTGGGTCAAGTGGTGTGGTGGGTCAGGTGGTGTGGTGGGTCAGGTGGTGTGGTGGGCCAGGTAGTGTGGTGGGCCAGGTAGTGTGGTGGGCCAGGTAGTGTGTTGGGCCAGGTAGTGTGGTGGGCCAGGTAGTGTGGTGGGCCAGGTAGTGTGGTGGGCCAGGTAGTTTGGTGGGTCAGGTGGTGTGGTGGGTCAAGTGGTGTGGTGGGTCAGGTGGTGTGGTGGGTCAGGTGGTGTGGTGGGTCAGGTGGTGTGGTGGGTCAGGTGGTGTGGTGGGTCAGGTGGTGTGGTGGGCCAGGTAGTGTGGTGGGTCAGGTGGTGTGGTGGGTCAAGTGGTGTGGTGGGTGGTGTGGTGGTGGGCAAGGTGGTGTGGTGGGTCAGGTGGTGTGGTGGGTCAGGTGGTGTGGTGGGTCAGGTGGTGTGGTGGGTCAGGTGGTGTGGTGGGCCAGGTAGTGTGGTGGGCCAGGTAGTGTGGTGGGCCAGGTAGTGTGGTGGGCCAGGTAGTGTGGTGGGCCAGGTAGTGTGGTGGGCCAGGTAGTTTGGTGGGTCAGGTGGTGTGGTGGGTCAAGTGGTGTGGTGGGTCAGGTGGTGTGGTGGGTCAGGTGGTGTGGTGGGTCAGGTGGTGTGGTGGGTCAGGTGGTGTGGTGGGTCAGGTGGTGTGGTGGGCCAGGTAGTGTGGTGGGTCAGGTGGTGTGGTGGGTCAAGTGGTGTGGTGGGTGGTGTGGTGGTGGGCAAGGTGGTGTGGTGGGTCAGGTGGTGTGGTGGGTCAGGTGGTGTGGTGGGTCAGGTGGTGTGGTGGGCCAGGTAGTGTGGTGGGTCAGGTGGTGTGGTGGGTCAAGTGGTGTGGTGGGTGGTGTGGTGGTGGGCAAGGTGGTGTGGTGGGTCAGGTGGTGTGGTGGGTCAGGTGGTGTGGTGGGTCAGGTGGTGTGGTGGGTCAGGTGGTGTGGTGGGCCAGGTAGTGTGGTGGGCCAGGTAGTCTGGTGGGTCAGGTGGTGTGGTGGGTCAAGTGGTGTGGTGGGTCAGGTGGTGTGGTGGGTCAGGTGGTGTGGTGGGTCAGGTGGTGTGGTGGGTCAGGTGGTGTGGTGGGTCAGGTGGTGTGGTGGGCCAGGTAGTGTGGTGGGCCAGGTAGTGTGGTGGGCCAGGTAGTGTGTTGGGCCAGGTAGTGTGGTGGGCCAGGTAGTGTGGTGGGCCAGGTAGTGTGGTGGGCCAGGTAGTTTGGTGGGTCAGGTGGTGTGGTGGGTCAAGTGGTGTGGTGGGTCAGGTGGTGTGGTGGGTCAGGTGGTGTGGTGGGTCAGGTGGTGTGGTGGGTCAGGTGGTGTGGTGGGTCAGGTGGTGTGGTGGGCCAGGTAGTGTGGTGGGTCAGGTGGTGTGGTGGGTCAAGTGGTGTGGTGGGTGGTGTGGTGGTGGGCAAGGTGGTGTGGTGGGTCAGGTGGTGTGGTGGGTCAGGTGGTGTGGTGGGTCAGGTGGTGTGGTGGGTCAGGTGGTGTGGTGGGCCAGGTAGTGTGGTGGGCCAGGTAGTGTGGTGGGTCAGGTGGTGTGGTGGGTCAAGTGGTGTGGTGGGTCAGGTGGTGTGGTGGGTCAGGTGGTGTGGTGGGTCAGGTGGTGTGGTGGGTCAGGTGGTGTGGTGGGTCAGGTGGTGTGGTGGGCCAGGTAGTGTGGTGGGTCAGGTGGTGTGGTGGGTCAAGTGGTGTGGTGGGTGGTGTGGTGGTGGTGTGGTGGGTCAGGTGGTGTGGTGGGTCAGGTGGTGTGGTGGGTCAGGTGGTGTGGTGGGTCAGGTGGTGTGGTGGGTCAGGTGGTGTGGTGGGCCAGGTAGTGTGGTGGGTCAGGTGGTGTGGTGGGTCAAGTGGTGTGGTGGGTCAGGTGGTGTGGTGGGTCAGGTGGTGTGGCGGGTCAGGTGGTGTGGTGGGTCAGGTGGTGTGGTGGGTCAGGTGGTGTGGTGGGTCAGGTGGTGTGGTGGGCCAGGTAGTGTGGTGGGCCAGGTAGTGTGGTGGGCCAGGTAGTGTGGTGGGCCAGGTAGTGTGGTGGGTCAGGTGGTGTGGTGGGTCAGGTGGTGTGGTGGGTCAAGTGGTGTGGTGGGTCAGGTGGTGTGGTGGGTCAGGTGGTGTGGTGGGGCAGGTGGTGTGGTGGGTCAGGTGGTGTGGTGGGTCAGGTGGTGTGGTGGGTCAGGTGGTGTGGTGGGCCAGGTAGTGTGGTGGGTCATGTGGTGTGGTGGGTCCAGTGGTGTGGTGGGTCATGTGGTGTGGTGGGTCAGGTGGTGTGGTGGGTCAGGTGGTGTGGTGGGTCAGGTGGTGTGGTGGGTCAGGTGGTGTGGTGGGCCAGGTAGTGTGGTGGGCCAGGTAGTGTGGTGGGCCAGGTAGTGTGGTGGGTCAGGTGGTGTGGTGGGTCAGGTGGTGTGGTGGGTCAAGTGGTGTGGTGGGTCAGGTGGTGTGGTGGGTCAGGTGGTGTGATGGGTCAGGTGGTGTGGTGGGTCCGGTGGTGTGGTGGGTCAGGTGGTGTGGTGGGTCAGGTGGTGTGGTGGGCCAGGTAGTGTGGTGGGTCAGGTGGTGTGGTGGGTCAGGTGGTGTGGTGGATCAGGTGGTGTGGTGGATATGGTGGTGTGATGGGTCAGGTAGCGTGGTGGGTCAGGTAGTGTGGTGGGTCAGGTTGTGTGGTGGGCCAGGTAGTGTGGTGGGTCAGGTGGTGTGGTTGGTCAAGTGGTGTGGTGGGTCAGGTGGTGTGGTGGGTCAGATAGTGTGGTGGGTTAGGTGGTGTGGTGGGTCAGGTGGTGTGGTGGGTCAGGTGGTGTGGTGGGCCAGGTAGTGTGGTGGGTCAGGTGGTGTGGTGGGTCAAGTGGTGTGGTAGGTCAGGTGGTGTGGTGGGTCAGGCGGTGTGGTGGGTCAGGTGGTGTGGTGGGTCAGGTGGTGTGGTGGGTCAGGTGGTGTGGTGGGTCAGGTGGTGTGGTGGGCCAGGTAGTGTGGTGGGCCAGGTAGTGTGGTGGGCCAGGTAGTGTGGTGGGCCAGGTAGTGTGGTGGGTCAGGTGGTGTGGTGGGTCAGGTGGTGTGGTGGGTCAAGTGGTGTGGTGGGTCAGGTGGTGTGGTGGGCCAGGTGGTGTGGTGGGCCTGGTGGTGTGGTGGGCCAGGTGGAGTGGTGGGTGAGGTAGTGTGGTGGGTCAGGTGGTGTGGTGGGCCGGGTGGTGGTGGTGGGCCAGGTGGTGTGGTGGGTCAGGTGGTGTGGTGGGTCAGGTAGTGTGGTGGGTCAGGTGGTGTGGTTTGCCGGGTGGTGGTGGTGGGCCAGGTAAGTGGTGGGCTGGGTGGTGTGGTGGGCCAGGTAGTGTGGTGGGTCAGGTAGTGTGGTGGGCTGGGTGGTGTGGTGGGCCAGGTGGTGTTGTGGGCTGGGTGGTGTGGTGGGCCAGGTAGTGTGGTGGGCCAGGTGGTGTGGTGGGCTGGGTGTTGTGGTGGGCCAGGTAGTGTGGTGGGTCAGGTAGTGTGGTGGGCCAGGTAGTGTGGTGGGCCAGGTAGTGTGGTGGGCCGGGTGGTGTGGTGGGCCAGGTAGTGTGGTGGGCCAGGTAGTGTGGTGGGCCAGGTAGTGTGGTGGGCCGGGTGGTGTGGTGGGCCAGGTAGTGTGGTGGGCCAGGTAGTGTGGTGGGCCAGGTAGTGTGGTGGGCCAGGTAGTGTGGTTGGCCGGGTTGTGTGATGGGCCAGGTAGTGTGGTGGGCCGGGTGGTGTGGTGGGCCAGGTAGTGTGGTGGGCCAGGTAGTGTGGTGGGCCAGGTAGTGTGGTGGGCCGGGTGGTGTGGTGGGCCAGGTAGTGTGGTGGGCCAGGTAGTGTGGTGGGCCAGGTAGTGTGGTGGGCCAGGTAGTGTGGTGGGCCAGGTAGTGTGGTGGGCCAGGTAGTGTGGTGGGCCGGGTGGTGTGGTGGGCCAGGTAGTGTGGTGGGCCAGGTAGTGTGGTGGGCCAGGTAGTGTGGTGGGCCGGGTGGTGTGGTGGGCCAGGTAGTGTGGTGGGTCAGGTAGTGTGGTGGGCCAGGTAGTGTGGTGGGCCAGGTATAGTGTGGTGGGCCAGGTAGTGTGGTGGGCCAGGTAGTGTGGTGGGCCAGGTAGTGTGGTGGGCCAGGTAGTGTGGTGGACCAGGTAGTGTGGTGGGTCAGGTAGTGTGGTGGGTCAGGTGGTGTGGTGGGTCAGGTGGTGTGGTGGGTCAGGTGGTGTGGTGGGTCAGGTGGTGTGGTGGGTCAGGTAGTGTGGTGGGTCAGGTGGTGTGGTGGGTCAGGTGGTGTGGTGGGTCAGGTGGTGTGGTGGGCCAGGTAGTGTGGTGGGCCAGGTGGATGTGGTGGGTCAAGTGGTGTGGTGGGTCAGGTTGTGTGGTTGGTCAGGTGGTGTGGTGGGTCAGGTGGTGTGGTGGGTCAGGTGGTTTGGTGGGTCAGGTGGTGTGGTGGGTCAGGTGGTGTGGTGGGTCAGGTGGTGTGGTGGGTCAGATGGTGTGGTAGGCCAGGTAGTGTGGTGGGCCAGGATGTGTGGTGGGCCAGGTAGTGTGGTGGGCCAGGTAGTGTGGTGGGCCAGGTAGTGTGGTGGGCCAGGTAGTGTGGTGGGTTAGGTGGTGTGGTGGGTCAGGTGGTGTGGTGGGTCAGGTGGTGTGGTGGGTCAGGTGGTGTGGTGGGTCAGGTGGTGTGGTGGGTCAGGTGGTGTGGTGGTTCAGGTGGTGTGGTGGGCCAGGTAGTGTGGTGGGTCAGGTGGTGTGGTGGGTCAAGTGGTGTGGTGGGTCAGGTGGTGTGGTGGGTCAGATGGTGTGGTGGGTCAGGTAGTCTGGTGGGCCAGGTAGTGTGGTGGGCCGGGTGGTGTGGTGGGCCAGGTAGTGTGGTGGGCCAGGTAGTGTGGTGGGCCAGGTAGTGTGGTGGGCCGGGTGGTGTGGTGGGCCAGGTAGTGTGGTGGGTCAGGTAGTGTGGTGGGCCAGGTAGTGTGGTGGGCCAGGTATAGTGTGGTGGGCCAGGTAGTGTGGTGGGCCAGGTAGTGTGGTGGGCCAGGTAGTGTGGTGGGCCAGGTAGTGTGGTGGGCCAGGTAGTGTGGTGGGTCAGGTGGTGTGGTGGGTCAGGTGGTGTGGTGGGTCATGTGGTGTGGTGGGTCAGGTGGTGTGGTGGGTCAGGTGGTGTGGTGGGTCAGGTAGTGTAGTGGGTCAGGTGGTGTGGTGGGTCAGGTGGTGTGGTAGGTCAGGTGGTGTGGTGGGCCAGGTAGTGTGGTGGGTCAGGTGGAGTGGTGGGTCAAGTGGTGTGGTGGGTCAGGTTGTGTGGTTGGTCAGGTGGTGTGGTGGGTCAGGTGGTGTGGTGGGTCAGGTGGTTTGGTGGGTCAGGTGGTGTGGTGGGTCAGGTGGTGTGGTGGGTCAGATGGTGTGGTAGGCCAGGTAGTGTGGTGGGCCAGGATGTGTGGTGGGTCAGGTGGTGTGGTGGGTCAGGTGGTGTGGTGGGTCAGATGGTGTGGTAGGCCAGGTAGTGTGGTGGGCCAGGATGTGTGGTGGGCCAGGTAGTGTGGTGGGCCAGGTAGTGTGGTGGGCCAGGTAGTGTGGTGGGCCAGGTAGTGTGGTGGGTTAGGTGGTGTGGTGGGTCAGGTGGTGTGGTGGGTCAGGTGGTGTGGTGGGTCAGGTGGTGTGGTGGGTCAGGTGGTGTGGTGGGTCAGGTGGTGTGGTGGGTCAGGTGGTGTGGTGGGCCAGGTAGTGTGGTGGGTCAGGTGGTGTGGTGGGTCAAGTGGTGTGGTGGGTCAGGTGGTGTGGTGGGTCAGATGGTGTGGTGGGTCAGGTGGTGTGGTGGGTCAGGTGGTGTGGTGGGCTGGGTGTTGTGGTGGGCCAGGTAGTGTGGTGGGTCAGGTAGTGTGGTGGGCCAGGTAGTGTGGTGGGCCAGGTATTGTGGTGGGCCGGGTGGTGTGGTGGGCCAGGTAGTGTGGTGGGCCGGGTGGTGTGGTGGGCCAGGTAGTGTGGTGGGCCAGGTAGTGTGGTGGGCCAGGTAGTGTGGTGGGCCAGGTAGTGTGGTTGGCCGGGTTGTGTGATGGGCCAGGTAGTGTGGTGGGCCGGGTGGTGTGGTGGGCCAGGTAGTGTGGTGGGCCAGGTAGTGTGGTGGGCCAGGTAGTGTGGTGGGCCGGGTGGTGTGGTGGGCCAGGTAGTGTGGTGGGCCAGGTAGTGTGGTGGTCCAGGTAGTGTGGTGGGCCAGGTAGTGTGGTGGGCCAGGTAGTGTGGTGGGCCAGGTAGTGTGGTGGGCCGGGTGGTGTGGTGGGCCAGGTAGTGTGGTGGGCCAGGTAGTGTGGTGGGCCAGGTAGTGTGGTGGGCCGGGTGCTGTGGTGCGCCAGGTAGTGTGGTGGGTCAGGTAGTGTGGTGGGCCAGGTAGTGTGGTGGGCCAGGTATAGTGTGGTGGGCCAGGTAGTGTGGTGGGCCAGGTAGTGTAGTGGGCCAGGTAGTGTGGTGGGCCAGGTAGTGTGGTGGGCTAGGTAGTGTGGTGGGTCAGGTAGTGTGGTGGGTCAGGTGGTGTGGTGGGTCAGGTGGTGTGGTGGGTCAGGTGGTGTGGTGGGTCAGGTGGTGTGGTGGGTCAGGTAGTGTGGTGGGTCAGGTGGTGTGGTGGGTCAAGTGGTGTGGTGGGTCAGGTGGTGTGGTGGGTCAGATGGTGTGGTGGGTCAGGTAGTGTGGTGGGCCAGGTAGTGTGGTGGGCCGGGTGGTGTGGTGGGCCAGGTAGTGTGGTGGGCCAGGTAGTGTGGTGGGCCAGGTAGTGTGGTGGGCCGGGTGGTGTGGTGGGCCAGGTAGTGTGGTGGGTCAGGTAGTGTGGTGGGCCAGGTAGTGTGGTGGGCCAGGTATAGTGTGGTGGGC
>NC_091191.1:15931917-15966917 GCF_040958095.1 Procambarus clarkii
GGTCAGGTGGTGTGGTGGGTCAGGTGGTGTGGTGGGTCAGGTGGTGTGGTGGGCCAGGTAGTGTGGTGGGCCAGGTAGTGTGGTGGGCCAGGTAGTGTGGTGGGCCAGGTAGTGTGGTGGGTCAGGTGGTGTGGTGGGTCAGGTGGTGTGGTGGGTCAGGTGGTGTGGTGGGTCAGGTGGTGTGGTGGGTCATGTGGTGTGGTGGGTCAAGTGGTGTGGTGGGTCAGGTGGTGTGGTGGGTCAGGTTGTGTGGTGGGTCAGGTGGTGTGGTGGGTCAGGTGGTGTGGTGGGTCAGGTGGTGTGGTGGGTCAGGTGGTGTGGTGGGTCAGGTGGTGTGGTGGGTCAGGTGGTGTGGTGGGTCAGGTGGTGTGGTGGGCCAGGTAGTGTGGTGGGCCAGGTAGTGTGGTGGGCCAGGTAGTGTGGTGGGCCAGGTAGTGTGGTGGGTCAGGTGGTGTGGTGGGTCAGGTGGTGTGGTGGGTCAAGTGGTGTGGTGGGTCAGGTGGTGTGGTGGGTCAGGTGGCGTGGTGGGTCAGGTGGTGTGGTGGGTCAGGTGGTGTGGTGGGTCAGGTGGTGTGGTGGGTCAGGTGGTGTGGTGGATCAGGTGGTGTGATGGGTCAGGTAGCGTGGTGGGTCAGGTAGTGTGGTGGGTCAGGTGGTGTGGTGGGTCAGGTGGTGTGGTGGGTCAGGTGGTGTGGTGGGTCAGGTGGTGTGGTGGGCCAGGTAGTGTGTTGGGCCAGGTAGTGTGGTGGGTCAGGTGGTGTGGTGGGTCAAGTGGTGTGGTGGGTCTGGTGGTGTGGTGGGTCAGGTGGTGTGGTGGGCTGGGTGGTGTGGTGGGCCAGGTAGTATGGTGGGTCAGGTAGTGTGGTGGGCCAGGTAGTGTGGTGGGCCAGGTAGTGTGGTGGGCCGGGTGGTGGTGGTGGGCCAGGTAGTGTGGTGGGTCAGGTGGTGTGGTGGGCCAGGTAGTGTGGTGGGTCAGGTGGTGTGGTGGGCCGGGTGGTGGTGGTGGGCCAGGTAGTGTGGTGGGTCAGGTGGTGTGGTGGGCCAGGTAGTGTGGTGGGTCAGGTGGTGTGGTGGGCCGGGTGGTGGTGGTGGGTCAGGTGGTGTGGTGGGCCAGGTAGTGTGGTGGGTCAGGTGGTGTAGTGGGCCAGGTAGTGTGGTGGGCCAGGTAGTGTGGTGGGCCAGGTAGTGTGGTGGGCTGGTTTGTGTGGTGGGCCAGGTAGTGTGGTGGGTCAGGTAGTGTGGTGGGCCAGGTAGTGTGGTGGGCCAGGTAGTGTGGTGGGCCAGGTAGTGTGGTGGGTCAGGTAGTGTGGTGGGCCAGGTAGTGTGGTGGGCCAGGTAGTGTGGTGGGCTGGGTGGTGTGGTGGGCCAGGTGGTGTGGTGGGCTGGGTGGTGTGGTGGGCCAGGTAGTGTGGTGGGCCAGGAAGTGTGGTGGGCCAGGTTGTGTGGTGGGCTGGGTTGTGTGGTGGGCCAGGTAGTGTGGTGGGTCAGGTAGTGTGGTGGGCCAGGTAGTGTGGTGGGCCAGGTAGTGTGGTGGGCCGGGTGGTCTGGTGGGCCAGGTAGTGTGGTGGGCCAGGTAGTGTGGTGGGCCAGGTAGTGTGGTGGGCCAGGTAGTGTGGTGGGCCAGGTAGTAATGTGGGCCGGGTGGTGTGATGGGCCAGGTAGTGTGGTGGGCCGGGTGGTGTGGTGGGCCAGGTAGTGTGGTGGGCCAGGTAGTGTGGTGGGCCAGGTAGTGTGGTGGGCCGGGTGGTGTGGTGGGCCAGGTAGTGTGGTGGGCCAGGTAGTGTGGTGGGCCAGGTAGTGTGGTGGGCCAGGTAGTGTGGTGGGCCAGGTAGTGTGGTGGGCCAGGTAGTGTGGTGGGCCGGGTGGTGTGGTGGGCCAGGTAGTGTGGTGGGCCAGGTAGTGTGGTGGGCCAGGTAGTGTGGTGGGCCGGGTGGTGTGGTGGGCCAGGTGGTGTGGTGGGTCAGGTGGTGTCGTGGGCCAGGTAGTGTGGTGGGTCAGGTGGTGTGGTGGGTCAAGTGGTGTGGTGGGTCAGGTGGTGTGGTGGGTCAGGTGGTGTGGTGGGTCAGGTGGTGTGGTGGGTCAGGTGGTGTGGTGGGTCAGGTGGTGTGGTGGGCCAGGTAGTGTGGTGGGTCAGGTGGTGTGGTGGGTCAGGTGGTGTGGTGGATCAGGTGGTGTGGTGGGCCAGGTAGTGTGGTGGGTCAGGTGGTGTGGTGGGTCAGGTGGTGTGGAGGGTCAGGTGGTGTGGTGGGTCAGGTAGTGTGGTGGATCAGGTGGTGTGATGGGTCAGGTAGCGTGGTGGGTCAGGTAGCGTGGTGGGTCAGGTGGTGTGGTGGATCTGGTGGTGTGGTGGGTCAGGTAGTGTGGTGGGTCAGGTAGTGTGGTGGGTCAGGTGGTGTGGTGGGTCGGGTGGTGTGGTGGGTCAGGTGGTGTGGTGGGTCAGGTGGTGTGGTGGATCAGGTGGTGTGATGGGTCAGGTAGCGTGGTGGTTCAGGTAGCGTGGTGGGTCAGGTAGTGTGGTGGGTCAGGTGGTGTGGTGGGTCAGGTGGTGTGCTGGGTCAGGTGGTGTGGTGGGTCAGGTGGTGTGATGGGTCAGGTAGTGTGGTGGGTCAGGTGGTGTGGAGGGTCAGGTGGTGTGGTGGGTCAGGTGGTGTGGTGGGTCAGGTGGTGTGGTGGGTCAGGTTGTGTGGTGGGTCAGGTGGTGTGGTGGGTCAGGTAGCGTGGTGGGTCAGGTAGCGTGGTGGTTCAGGTAGCGTGGTGGGTCAGGTAGTGTGGTGGGTCAGGTGGTGTGGTGGGTCAGGTGGTGTGCTGGGTCAGGTGGTGTGGTGGGTCAGGTGGTGTGATGGGTCAGGTAGTGTGGTGGGTCAGGTGGTGTGGTGGGTCAGGTGGTGTGGTGGGCCAGGTAGTGTGGTGGGTCAGGTGGTGTGGTGGGTCAGGTGGTGTGGTGGATCAGGTGGTGTGGTGGGCCAGGTAGTGTGGTGGGTCAGGTGGTGTGGTGGGTCAGGTGGTGTGGAGGGTCAGGTGGTGTGGTGGGTCAGGTAGTGTGGTGGATCAGGTGGTGTGATGGGTCAGGTAGCGTGGTGGGTCAGGTAGCGTGGTGGGTCAGGTGGTGTGGTGGATCTGGTGGTGTTGTGGGTCAGGTAGTGTGGTGGGTCAGGTAGTGTGGTGGGTCAGGTGGTGTGGTGGGTCGGGTGGTGTGGTGGGTCAGGTGGTGTGGTGGGTCAGGTGGTGTGGTGGATCAGGTGGTGTGATGGGTCAGGTAGCGTGGTGGTTCAGGTAGCGTGGTGGGTCAGGTAGTGTGGTGGGTCAGGTGGTGTGGTGGGTCAGGTGGTGTGCTGGGTCAGGTGGTGTGGTGGGTCAGGTGGTGTGATGGGTCAGGTAGTGTGGTGGGTCAGGTGGTGTGGAGGGTCAGGTGGTGTGGTGGGTCAGGTGGTGTGGTGGGTCAGGTGGTGTGGTGGGTCAGGTTGTGTGGTGTGTCAGGTGGTGTGGTGGGTCAGGTAGCGTGGTGGGTCAGGTAGCGTGGTGGGTCAGGTGGTGTGGTGGATATGGTGGTGTTGTGGGTCAGGTAGTGTGGTGGGCCAGGCAGTGTGGTGGGTCAGGTGGTGTGGTGGGTCGGGTGGTGTGGTGGGTCAGGTGGTGTGGTGGGTCAGGTGGTGTGGTGGATCAGGTGGTGTGATGGGTCAGGTAGCGTGGTGGTTCAGGTAGCGTGGTGGGTCAGGTAGTGTGGTGGGTCAGGTGGTGTGGTGGGTCAGGTGGTGTGCTGGGTCAGGTGGTGTGGTGGGTCAGGTGGTGTGATGGGTCAGGTAGTGTGGTGGGTCAGGTGGTGTGGAGGGTCAGGTGGTGTGGTGGGTCAGGTGGTGTGGTGGGTCAGGTGGTGTGGTGGGTCAGGTTGTGTGGTGGGTCAGGTGGTGTGGTGGGTCAGGTTGTGTGGTGGGTCAGGTGGTGTGGTGGGTCAGGTGGTGTGGAGAGTCAGGTGGTGTGGTGGGTCAGGTGGTGTGGAGAGTCAGGTGGTGTGGTGGGTCAGGTGGTGTGGTGGGTCAGGTGGTGTGCTGGGTCAGGTGGTGTGGTGGGTCAGGTGGTGTGATGGGTCAGGTAGTGTGGTGGGTCAGGTGGTGTGGAGGGTCAGGTGGTGTGGTGGGTCAGGTGGTGTGGTGGGTCAGGTGGTGTGGTGGATCAGGTGGTGTGGAGGGTCAGGTGGTGTGCTGGGTCAGGTGGTGTGGAGGGTCAGGTGGTGTGGTGGGTTAGGTAGTGTGGTAGGTCAGGTAGTGTGGTGGGTCAGGTGGTGTGGTGGGTCAGGTGGTGTGCTGGGTCAGGTGGTGTGGTGGGTCAGGTGGTGTGATGGGTCAGGTAGTGTGGTGGGTCAGGTGGTGTGGAGGGTCAGGTGGTGTGGTGGGTCAGGTGGTGTGGTGGGTCAGGTGGTGTGGTGGGTCAGGTGGTGTGGAGGGTCAGGTGGTGTGGTGGGTTAGGTAGTGTGGTAGGTCAGGTAGTGTGGTGGGTCAGGTGGTGTGGTGGGTCAGGTGGTGTGCTGGGTCAGGTGGTGTGGTGGGTCAGGTGGTGTGATGGGTCAGGTAGTGTGGTGGGTCAGGTGGTGTGGAGGGTCAGGTGGTGTGGTGGGTCAGGTGGTGTGGTGGGTCAGGTGGTGTGGTGGGTCAGGTGGTGTGGAGGGTCAGGTGGTGTGGTGGGTCAGGTGGTGTGGAGGGTCAGGTGGTGTGGTGGGTCAGGTGGTGTGGTGGGTCAGGTGGTGTGGAGGGTCAGGTGGTGTGGTGGGTCAGGTGGTGTGGTGGGTCAGGTAGTGTGGTGGGTCAGGTGGTGTGGTGGGTCAGGTGGTGTGGTGGGTCAGGTAGTGTGGTGGGTCAGGTGGTGTGGTGGGTCAGGTGGTGTGGTGGGTCAGGTGGTGTGGTGGGTCAGGTGGTGTGATGGGTCAGGTAGTGTGGTGGGTCAGGTGGTGTGGTGGGTCAGGTGGTGTGGTGGGTCAGGTGGTGTGGTGGGTCAGGTGGTGTGGTGGGTCAGGTTGTGTGGTGGGTCAGGTGGTGTGGTGGGTCAGGTGGTGTGGAGGGTCAGGTGGTGTGGAGGGTCAGGTTGTGTGGTGGGTCAGGTGGTGTGGTGGGTCAGGTGGTGTGGTGGGTTAGGTAGTGTGGTAGGTCACGTGGTGTGGTGGGTCAGGTGGTGTGGTGGGTCAGGTGGTGTGGTGGTTCAGGTGGTGTGATGGGTCAGGTGGTGTGGTGGGTCAGGTGGTGTGGTGGGTCAGGTTGTGTGGTGGGTCAGGTGGTGTGGAGGGTCAGGCGGTGTGGTGGGTCAGGTGGTGTGGAGGGTCAGGTGGTGTGGTGGGTCAGGTTGTATGGTTCAACAAGTGGTGTGGTGGACCAGGTAGAGTGTTAAACCATATGGTGTCATAGGGTAGGTGTATTGGTCCATTTCAATACATCATCATAATAGATAAACTACCACAATAGACGAACAACTACAACAGACGAACCACCACAACAGATGCACCACCACAGTGCACCACCATCAAAAGAATATCATCTGTGGCATATGCTAGACTGGCCAACATAAGAACTGCCTTCAGAAACTTGTGTAAGGAATCTTTCAGAACCCTGTATACCACTTATGTAAGACCAATCCTGGAGTATGCAGCTCCAGCCTGGAGTCCATACCTAGTTAATCACAAGACAAAGTTAGAGAAGATTCAGCGGTATGCCACCAGGCTCGTCCCGGAACTGAGAGGATTGAGCTACGAGGAAAGGCTAAAGGAGCTGAACCTCACATCCCTGGAAAACAGAAGAGTAAGAGTAGACATGATAACCACCTACAACATTCTCAGGGGAATTGACAGGGTGGACAAAGACAAACTCTTCAGCACGGGTGGGACACGAACAAGGGGACACAGGTGGAAACTTAGTACCCAGATGAGCCACAGAGACGTTAGAAAGAATTTTTTCAGTGTCAGACTAGTTAATAAATGGACTGCACTAGGAAGTGATGTGGAGGAGGCTGACTCCATACACAGTTTCAAATGTAGATATGATAGATCCCATTAGGCTCAGGAATCTGTACACCAGTTGATTGACAGTTGAGAGGCGGGACCAAAGAGCCAAAGCTCAATCCCGCAAGCACAATTAGGTGAGTACAATTAGGTGAGTACAGTAGATGAACCACCACAACAGACGAACCACCACAATAGACGAACCGCCACAATTGATGAACCACCACAATAGATGAACCACCACAATAGACGAACCACCACAACAGACGAACCACCACAATAGATGAACCACCACAATAGACGAACCACCACAACAGACCAACCACCACAATAGATGAACCACCACAACAGACCAACCACCACAATAGATGAACCGCCACAATTGATGAACCACCACAATAGACGAACCACCACAATAGACGAACCACCACAACAGACGAACCACCACAACAGACCAACCACCACAATAGATGAACCGCCACAATTGATGAACCACCACAATAGATGAACCACCACAATAGATGAACCGCCACAATTGATGAACCACTCATTTTACTACGTAAAGAACATGAGTAACCAAAGCCAAGAACCCTCTCGGATAAACGCTCATATAAGATAGCGAAGTCACAGAGAAGTCAAGAAATAACCTCACCGCTACCAAACAGAATGGATGTGTGAGGGGAGAGAAGCGGGAAGTGAAGGCGGAGAGGGGGGAAGAAAATTGGGAAGAGATAAGTGATGTAGGGAAGAGGACACTGCAATAGAACGTATGCCGGGGGAGGAAAAAAAGAGGTGAGAAAAGTGGGAGGAGAGGAAGAGGAGGTGAGAGTATCACCAACACAAAACGAAAACAAAGAGAGCCTTACCTCTTGTTTGGTTTCGTAGTCAAGTGGCGCCCGAAGGGAGAGTCGACCGGTCGTGGGGTGGAGCCAGAAGTGGCCCCCTTCGTTACCTTCCGTTATGACGAACACCGGAGAATCTCCTGTGGAAGACCAACACAAACACTCAGTCAAAGGTTTCAATTACAACATCAACAATATTGTTGTTTAAAAGCCTGAAGGTTGATTGTCAAGGTTTGTCTGGCTAGGTGAGAGCCGCGAGTGGGGAGCCTCTCTCGCCGTCCCGACAATACTCTCTGCTGTTGTCGGTAAATAACACACATCTGTATCTCACTGCATCACGCTCTCTCTCGTCCAAACCTGTCGCAGCTGTTCTCTTAAATATTCATTCTGTGTTTCATATACAACTTTCTTCCCTGCAGATTTATGTTTTCCATGACGCTCGCGTCGCGCTGTAAGGATCTGCATGGTGTTCACCCCCAGCTGTAGGGATCTCCATGGTGTTCGCCCCCAGCTGTAGGGATCTGCATGGTGTTCACTCCCCGCTGTAAGGATCTCCATGGTGTTCGCCCCCAGCTCTAGGGATCTGCATGGTGTTCGCCCCCAGCTGTAAGGATCTCCATGGTGTTCGCCCCCAGCTCTAGGGATCTGCATGGTGTTCGCCCCCAGCTGTAAGGATCTCCATGGTGTTCGCCCCCAGCTGTAGGGATCTGCATGGTGTTCGCCCCCAGCTGTAAGGATCTGCATGGTGTTCGCCCCCAGCTGTAAGGATCTCCATGGTGTTCGCCCCCAGCTCTAGGGGTCTGCATGGTGTTCGCCCCCAGCTGTAAGGATCTCCATGGTGTTCGCCCCCAGCTGTAGGGATCTGCATGGTGTTCGCCCCCAGCTGTAGGGATCTGCATGGTGTTCGCCTCCCGCTGTAAGGATCTCCTTGGTGTTCGCCTCCCGCTGTAAGGATCTCCACGGTGTTCGCCTCCCGCTGTAAGGATCTCCACGGTGTTCGCCTCCCGCTGTAAGGATCTCCATGGTGTTCGCCTCCCGCTGTAAGGATCTCCACGGTGTTCGCCTCCCGCTGTAAGGATCTCCACGGTGTTCGCCTCCCGCTGAAAGGATCTCCATGGTGTTCGCCTCCCGCTGTAAGGATCTCCATGGTGTTCGCCTCCCACTGTAGGGATCTGCATGGTGTTCGCCCCCAGCTGTAAGGATCTCCATGGTGTTCGCCCCCAGCTGTAGGGATCTGCATGGTGTTCGCCTCCCGCTGTAAGGATCTCCATGGTGTTCGCCTCCCGCTGTAAGGATCTCCACGGTGTTCGCCTCCCGCTGTAAGGATCTCCACGGTGTTCGCCTCCCGCTGTAAGGATCTCCACGGTGTTCGCCTCCCGCTGTAAGGATCTCCACGGTGTTCGCCTCCCGCTGTAGGGATCTCCATGGTGGTCGCCTCCCGCTGTAAGGATCTCCATGGTGTTCGCCTCCCGCTGTAAGGATCTCCATGGTGTTCGCCTCCCACTGTAAGGATCTCTATGGTTTACGTGGGATTGAAAGACCAACGTCATGGAAGTCCGACAATTACAGCGTCTGAAATTGTTTTAGATGTCCCTAAAGAGAAATATAACAAAGCAATTGTGGCCGGCTTTTATAGCAGACTGTAAGCGTTTGCTGTAGTTTACAAACTTGCAGCAACTGTAATGAGTTTGTGAGTTTCGAGGACGCAACACGGTGGTTTCACTAGTTCTGTCATATCTTTTCAAGCACCTCAACTCACTCAATAACGGTCCACGCCCAAACCTGTCAATGGGGTGCATCAATTCTCAAGTGTCCTCTTATGTCGGTGATCATTTTTATTGTAATGAACGTGTAAAGAATATAATGTAATGAACATCCTCATTAACACTTAATAAAGTGTTAATGAGGATTAATTAGAGTAATACCTCCATTATATTGCCGCGGGGGCGCGCGAGAAGGTAAAACGTGCCGGGTGAAGTGAAAGACACTTCGTTCTTAAGATAGCACCAAACAAATGAAAGAAAAACTATCACAGAAAGAGAAGAAATATGAAAGAAGCAGGAAGTTAGTGGCTGCACTCAACCAGGGTAACAAGAGCTTGGAACAATCCTATCACTGATACAAACGAACGACACAATTAATGTTTTATTAATGTTTGTGTAGCCTATATGACACAAGTCATATATATGGCTTAACACATCAGACGACTCAAAAGAACAGTGCGATGGCTTAAGAAATTGTCAAAGAATGGTTGTTTACATGAAAATTACACAAAATATAAGGTAATGATGCCAAGGAAAAAGATTAGGTAAGAAAAAGATTAATCTGGAGAAAGATATCTTGCCAAACATATTTCGATAGTAGCACATCAAAAAGTGGGGACCTTCAGCAACATGTGCAACACTAGCCAACGAAAAATCTGCATTAAGGAACCGTGGCAAGTAATCATTCAGACAGCTTTTCCTCCACATGTGATAGACCAGTTCGACAACATGAAGAACTAACGTGGTGCTCCAATCGAGGCAAGCGCTCAACCACAGTAGAGAGAACCATGAGGTGTGCCACCAAGCTGACCCTCAGCTGGAATACAGGAGTTACAAGACTTTACATCATGTCAATAGAGGACAAAGGAGCGAAAACAATGCTGATACATGATTTCGATTAGGAAAATATTCGTAAGAAATCGTCAAAGGTCTTTGACGTGTGTAGGGGAAGAACTATGGAACAGAGTGGTTAACAAAGTCTTAAAATGAGTCACAGAGATAAAAAAAAAAATTATTCAATCGGAGAGAATCATAATAGTTTGCTTCAGTTAGAGATTGTCAGGATAGTTTGCTTCAGTGGGAGATTGTCAGGGTAGTTTAACAGTTAAATACACTAGGGACATTAGGTAGATACAGAGGACAATTCCGAACAGAACCATTGGGTCTGGCAACGTGTATAATAAGAGAGGTGAGAACCAAAGGTGGGACCCATGAACTGAGGCTCAACATCAGCAAAAGCGACAGAGCCAATGATCCTGGCTTCTCTATCTGAGTATCATCCTTTATTGTTTCTTCCTGCTCTTACGTTATCGAGCTGCCTTTATTACAGTTATCCTTCTTTATTACACCCACCTGCCTTGTTACACCCACCTGCCTTGTTACACCCACCTGCCTTGTTACACCCACCTGCCTTGTTACACCCTCCTGCCTTGTTACACCCACCTGCCTTGTTACACCCACCTGCCTTGTTACACCCTCCTGCCTTGTTACACCCACCTGCCTTGTTACACCCACCTGCCTTGTTACACCCACCTGCCTTGTTACACCCACCTGCCTTCATTACACCCACCTGCCTTGTTACACCCACCTGCCTTGATACACCCACCTGCCTTCATTACACCCACCTGCCTTGTTACACCCACCTGCCTTGTTACACCCACCTATCTTGTTACACCCACCTGCCTTGTTACACCCACCTGCCTTGTTACACCCACCTGCCTTCATTACACCCACCTGCCTTGTTACACCCACCTGCCTTGTTACACCCACCTGCCTTCATTACACCCACCTATCTTGTTACACCCACCTGCCTTGTTACACCCACCTGCCTTGTTACACCCACCTGCCTTGTTACACCCACCTACCTTGTTACACCCACCTGCCTTGTTACACCCACCTGCCTTGTTACACCCTCCTGCCTTGTTACACCCACCTGCCTTGTTACACCCACCTGCCTTGTTACACCCACCTGCCTTCATTACACCCACCTGCCTTGTTACACCCACCTGACTTGTTACACCCACCCGCCTTGTTACACCCACCCGCCTTGTTACACCCACCTGCCTTCATTACACCCACCCGCCTTGTTACACCCACCTGCCTTGTTACACCCACCTGTCTTGTTACACCCACCTGTCTTGTTACACCCACCTGTCTTGTTACACCCACCTGCCTTGTTACACCCACCTGTCTTGTTACACCCACCTGCCTTGTTACACCCACCTGCCTTGTTACACCCACCTGCCTTCATTACACCCACCTGCCTTGTTACACCCACCTGCCTTGTTACACCCACCTGCCTTGTTACACCCACCTGCCTTCATTACACCCACCTGCCTTGTTACACCTACCTGCCTTGTTACACCCACCTGTCTTGTTACACCCACCTGTCTTGTTACACCCACCTGTCTTGTTACACCCACCTGTCTTGTTACACCCACCTGCCTTGTTACACCCACCTGCCTTGTTACACCCACCTGCCTTGTTACACCCACCTGCCTTGTTACACCCACCTGCCTTCATTACACCCACCGGCCTTGTTACACCCACCTGCCTTGTTACACCCACCTGCCTTGTTACACCCACCTGCCTTGTTACACCCTCCTGCCTTGTTACACCCACCTGCCTTGTTACACCCACCTGCCTTGTTACACCCACCTGCCTTGTTACACCCACCTGCCTTGTTACACCCACCTGCCTTGTTACACCCACCTGTCTTGTTACACCCACCTGCCTTGTTACACCCACCTGCCTTGTTACACCCACCTGCCTTGTTACACCCACCTGCCTTGTTACACCCACCTGCCTTCATTACACCCACCTGCCTTGTTACACCCTCCTGCCTTGTTACACCCACCTGCCTTGTTACACCCACCTGCCTTGTTACACCCACCTGCCTTGTTACACCCTCCTGCCTTGTTACACCCACCTGCCTTGTTACACCCACCTGCCTTGTTACACCCACCTGCCTTGTTACACCCACCTGCCTTGTTACACCCACCTGCCTTGTTACACCCACCTGCCTTGTTACACCCACCTGCCTTGTTACACCCACCTGCCTTGTTACACCCACCTGCCTTCATTACACCCACCTGCCTTGTTACACCCACCTGCCTTGTTACACCCACCTGCCTTGTTACACCCACCTGCCTTGTTACACCCTCCTGCCTTGTTACACCCACCTGCCTTGTTACACCCACCTGCCTTGTTACACCCACCTGCCTTGTTACACCCACCTGCCTTCATTACACCCACCTGCCTTGTTACACCCACCTGCCTTGTTACACCCACCTGCCTTGTTACACCCACCTGCCTTGTTACACCCACCTGCCTTGTTACACCCACCTGCCTTGTTACACCCACCTGCCTTGTTACACCCACCTGCCTTGTTACACCCACCTGCCTTGTTACACCCACCTGCCTTGTTACACCCACCTGCCTTGTTACACCCACCTGCCTTGTTACACCCACCTGCCTTGTTACACCCACCTGCCTTGTTACACCCACCTGCCTTGTTACACCCACCTGCCTTGTTACACCCACCTGCCTTGTTACACCCACCTGCCTTGTTACACCCACCTGCCTTCATTACACCCACCTGCCTTGTTACACCCACCTGCCTTGTTACACCCACCTGCCTTGTTACACCCACCTGCCTTGTTACACCCACCTGCCTTGTTACACCCACCTGCCTTGTTACACCCACCTGCCTTGTTACACCCACCTGCCTTGTTACACCCACCTGCCTTGTTACACCCACCTGCCTTGTTACACCCACCTGCCTTGTTACACCCACCTGCCTTGTTACACCCACCTGCCTTGTTACACCCACCTGCCTTGTTACACCCACCTGCCTTGTTACACCCACCTGCCTTGTTACACCCACCTGCCTTGTTACACCCACCTGCCTTGTTACACCCACCTGCCTTGTTACACCCACCTGCCTTGTTACACCCACCTGCCTTGTTACACCCACCTGCCTTGTTACACCCACCTGCCTTGTTACACCCACCTGCCTTGTTACACCCACCTGCCTTGTTACACCCACCTGCCTTGTTACACCCACCTGCCTTGTTACACCCACCTGCCTTGTTACACCCACCTGCCTTGTTACACCCTCCTGCCTTGTTACACCCACCTGCCTTGTTACACCCACCTGCCTTGTTACACCCACCTGCCTTGTTACACCCACCTGCCTTCATTACACCCACCTGCCTTGTTACACCCACCTGCCTTGTTACACCCACCTGCCTTGTTACACCCACCTGCCTTGTTACACCCACCTGCCTTGTTACACCCACCTGCCTTGTTACACCCACCTGCCTTGTTACACCCACCTGCCTTGTTACACCCACCTGCCTTGTTACACCCACCTGCCTTGTTACACCCACCTGCCTTGTTACACCCACCTGCCTTGTTACACCCACCTGCCTTGTTACACCCACCTGCCTTGTTACACCCACCTGCCTTGTTACACCCACCTGCCTTGTTACACCCACCTGCCTTGTTACACCCACCTGCCTTGTTACACCCACCTGCCTTGTTACACCCACCTGCCTTGTTACACCCACCTGCCTTGTTACACCCACCTGTCTTGTTACACCCACCTGTCTTGTTACACCCACCTGTCTGGTTACACCCACCTGCCTTGTTACACCCACCTGCCTTGTTACATCCACCTGCCTTGTTACACCCACCTGCCTTCATTACACCCGCCTGCCTTGTTACACCCACCTGCCTTGTTACACCCACCTGCCTTGTTACATCCACCTGCCTTGTTACACCCACCTGCCTTCATTACACCCGCCTGCCTTGTTACACCCACCTGCCTTGTTACACCCACTTATCTTGTTACACCCCCCTGCCTTGTTACACCCACCTGCCTTGTTACACCCACCTGCCTTGTTACACCCTCCTGCCTTGTTACACCCACCTGCCTTGTTACACCCACCTGCCTTGTTACACCCACCTGCCTTCATTACACCCACTTGCCTTGTTACACCCACCTGCCTTGTTACACCCACCTGCCTTGTTACACCCACCTGCCTTGTTACACCCACCTGCCTTGTTACACCCACCTGCCTTGTTACACCCACCTGCCTTCATTACACCCACCTGCCTTGTTACACCCACCTGCCGTGTTACACCCACCTGCCTTGTTACACCCACCTGCCTTGTTACACCCACCTGCCTTCATTACACCCACCTGCCTTGTTACACCCACCTGCCTTGTTACACCCACCTGCCTTGTTACACCCACCTGCCTTGTTACACCCACCGGCCTTGTTACACCCACTTGCCTTCATTACACCCACCGGCCTTGTTACACCCACCTGCCTTGTTACACCCACCTGCCTTGTTACACCCTCCTGCCTTGTTACACCCACCTGCCTTGTTACACCCACCTGCCTTGTTACACCCACCTGCCTTGTTACACCCACCTGCCTTCATTACACCCACCTGCCTTGTTACACCCACCTGTCTTGTTACACCCACCTGCCTTCATTACACCCACTTGCCTTGTTACACCCACCTGCCTTGTTACACCCACCTGCCTTGTTACACCCACCTGCCTTGTTACACCCACCTGCCTTGTTACACCCACCTGCCTTCATTACACCCACCTGCCTTGTTACACCCACCTGCCTTGTTACACCCACCTGCCTTGTTACACCCACCTGCCTTGTTACACCCACCTGCCTTGTTACACCCACCTGCCTTCATTACACCCACTTGCCTTGTTACACCCACCTGCCTTGTTACACCCACCTGCCTTCATTACACCCACTTGCCTTGTTACACCCACCTGCCTTGTTACACCCACCTGCCTTGTTACACCCACCCGCCTTGTTACACCCACCTGCCTTCATTACACCCACCTGCCTTGTTACACCCACCTGCCTTGTTACACCCACCTGCCTTGTTACACCCACCTGCCTTGTTACACCCACCTGCCTTGTTACACCCACCTGCCTTCATTACACCCACCTGCCTTGTTACACCCACCTGCCTTGTTACACCCACCTGCCTTGTTACACCCACCTGCCTTGTTACACCCACCTGCCTTGTTACACCCACCTGCCTTCATTACACCCACCTGCCTTCATTACACCCACCTGCCTTGTTACACCCACCTGTCTTGTTACACCTACCTGCCTTGTTACACCCACCTGCCTTGTTACACCCACCTGCCTTGTTACACCCACCTGCCTTGTTACACCCACCTGCCTTGTTACACCCTCCTGCCTTGTTACACACACCTGCCTTGTTACACCCACCTGCCTTGTTACACCCACCTGCCTTCATTACACCCACCTGCCTTTTTACACCCACCTGCCTTGTTACACCCACCTGCCTTGTTACACCCTCCTGCCTTGTTACACACACCTGCCTTGTTACACCCACCTGCCTTGTTACACCCACCTGCCTTCATTACACCCACCTGCCTTGTTACACCCACCTGCCTTGTTACACCCACCTGCCTTGTTACACCCACCTGCCTTGTTACACCCACCTGCCTTGTTGCACCCTCCTGCCTTGTTACACCCACCTGCCTTGTTACACCCACCTGCCCAACATAAGCTTCAGAGTCTTAATTCCAACTTCCCACTCACTTCCGGTCCACTTAACACTTTGCGCCAACTTAGGACAATAAAGGAGACGCGGTGAAGACGCTTCAGGACCCCGGGTCCAGGAACTGTGAGGAGCCACGGCGGGAAGTTTCTATATATTTTTCTCCCTGGGTTAAGACGATAGTCAGTCAGTGTGAGGAAGTCCGTCGCACCTGCGCGGCTCCTTCTCAGACACGAGGGAAGGACACTGAGGAGATAACATTCTCTAGCAAAAGCCATTGTACTGACCTATGTTGGTTTCCTTAGTGTAGACACTAAGGAAACCAACAAAGGAATGTGCCTCAATGCCAATTTCTACACTAAGGAAACCAACATAGGAATGTGCCTCAATGCCAATAGTGACTGCCCAGACAGGTACAAGAGGAGTGTTGTCAACGCTTACGTCGACCAAGCTCTCAGCCACAGCTCAGGTTGCAAGCAAGTCGATAAAGAACTCTGTAGGGTAAGGCAGGTCCTAGTCAACAACAGCTTCTCTAACGGTTTCGTTGAAGACATCATAAATAGAAAGGTGAAACGCCATGAAACCTCTGAAGAGTCAATCACACAACACTTATACCCCCTATTAGACTATTTTACAGGAACTTCTTTTCGACGCCTCATAAAACGGAGGAAAGGGTCCTGAAAGAAATTGTTGATAGGAACGTTATCCCTACAGACAAAAATCAGAAAATACAATTGACAATTTATTATAAAACCAAAAAACGGCTAATCTACTCATGAAAAACTCTCCAGAGACCAAGCAGAACGCCTTAAAAGAGACCAGCGTCGTCTATGCCTTCAAATGCCCACTTGGGGACTGTAAACCTTAAAAACTCAGTATATAGGCAAGACAACAATGTCTCTTTCCAGGCAAATAACAATGCATAAGCAACAGGGCTCCATCAAGGAACATATAATCTCTTCTCACAACCAAATCATCACCAGAGAAATCTTAACACACAACACAGAAATCATCGATAGGTACATTGATAGCAGGCGGATCGACATAAGCGAGGCACTACTCATCAAAAAGTCAACACCAGCAATTCACAGCCAATTAATGCACAACTATATTCTACCCACTTCAAGACCTGAACCAATATGGAAGCAACAAGAGGAAGTATGGGCCAATAGGCTTTCTGCAGTTCTCATATCTAATTAATACCCATTGTTTTGTGTTCGATTGATTGATTGATTGATTGATGAAGATTAAGCCACCCAAAAGGTGGCACGGGCATGAATAGCCCGTAAGTGGTGGCCCTTTTGAGCCATTACCAGTATCAAGAGCTGATACTGGAGATCTGTGGAGGTGCGACTGCACCCTATGTGACGGGAGATATCTCCCGTGACTTGATGATGATTGATGATTGATGAAGATTAAGCCACCCAAGAGGTGGCACGGGCATGAATATCCCGTAAGTGGTACAATTTTTTTTTCTCAGTATTCTGAGTTTGCATTTAACCATCAAGCTGTTATCGTGGGGGAGGATACTGCTTCACAGTCTTTATGAGGGTGTCCAGCTGCTGAACACCTTTGTTGACCAGGAGAGTGGCTGTGTTGATGGCTTCAGGGTGGCAACTGCATGATTCAGGAACTCTTAAAGCTCTTCTAAGGTCATTGGTTGCTTCACATTCCAGAAGATAGTGATGTAATGGCTTTTCTGTGACAGTTTGTCAGAAGTTTTGTGTTTGTCATAAGTTTGTTCACCTCACCCAAAATTTTTCTACCATATCATCTCACCCAAAATGAGTATATATTCGATGAATCTGTGTGTAAATTAAGTCTTTGAAAATGTAATAAGCATTACGAAACACGTTCAGGTGTCAGACCATTAAAAAATGAATTTTGGAGAATTGATATTTTTATTACCACCGACAGTGAAGAAAAACATAAGAAATATTGAGAAAATTAGTGTTAGAATTATTAATCTTACCTTTTCAGTCATATTCAACACATATGTATATATGTATATATATATATATATATATATATATATATATATATATATATATATATATATATATATATATATATATATATATATATATATATATATATATATATATATATATATATATATTAACAATCTTTGGACAACACCCACCAGTGGGACTCGAACCCAGAAAGCACAACTACCTTCCAGTAGCTGCCATAACTAGTATGCTTTAACCCACTACACCATCAGACCCTACAAAAGAAGTAGAGACTTCGAGATATATATATACATCTCAAATATCTCCACTTCCCGAGGGCACCAGATGAGTGTGGGGTTAGTCTGCATTTTTCGTCAAGCCACTGTCAATGTGAGAGAACTCGTGTCCAGCTTATAAGCCTATACTTGCATAAACCACAAGTGAAGATTAACAATCTTTGGACAACACCCACCAGTGGGACTCGAACCCAGAAAGCACAACTACCTTCCAGTAGCTGCCATAACTAGTATGCTTTAACCCACTAGACCATCAGACCCTACAAAAGAAGTAGAGACTTCGAGATATATATACATATCAAATATCTCCACTTCCCGAGGGCACCAGATGAGTGTGGGGTTAGTCTGCATTTTTCGTCAAGCCACTGTCAATGTGAGAGAACTCGTGTCCAGCTTATAAGCCTATACTTGCATAAACCACAAGTGAAGATTAACAATCTTTGGACAACACCCACCAGTGGGACTCGAACCCAGAAAGCACAACTACCTTCCAGTAACCGCCATAAGTAGAATGCTTTAACCCACTACACCATCAGACCCTACAAAAGAAGTAGAGACTTCGATATATATATACATCTCAAATATCTCCACTTCCCGAGGGCACCAGACGAGTGTGGGGTTAGTCTGCATTTTTCGTCAAGCCACTGTCAATGTGAGAGAACTCGTGTCCAGCTTATAAGCCTATACTTGCATAAACCACAAGTGAAGATTAACAATCTTTGGACAACACCCACCAGTGGGACTCGAACCCAGAAAGAACAACTACCTTCCAGTAGCTGCCATAACTAGTATGCTTTGACCCACTACACCATCAGACCCTACAAAAGAAGTAGAGACTTCGAGATATATGTACATCTCAAATATCTCCACTTCCCGAGGGCACCAGATGAGTGTGGGGTTAGTCTGCATTTTTCGTCAAGCCACTGTCAATGTGAGAGAACTCGTGTCCAGCTTATAAGCCTATACTTGCATAAATCACAAGTGAAGATTAACAATCTTTGGACAACACCCACCAGTGGGACTCGAACCCAGAAAGCACAACTACCTTCCAGTAGCTGCCATAACTAGTATGCTTTAACCCACTACACCATCAGACCCTACAAAAGAAGTAGAGACTTCGAGATATATATACATCTCAAATATCTCCACTTCCCGAGGGCACCAGATGAGTGTGGGGTTAGTCTGCATTTTTCGTCAAGCCACTGTCAATGTGAGAGAATTCGTGTCCAGCTTATAAGCCTATACTTGCATAAACCACAAGTGAAGATTAACAATCTTTGGACAACACCCACCAGTGGGACTCGAACCCAGAAAGCACAACTACCTTCCAGTAGCTGCCATTACTAGTATGCTTTAACCCACTACACCATCAGACCCTACAAAAGAAGTAGAGACTTCGAGATATATATACATCTCAAATATCTTCACTTCCCGAGGGCACCAGATGAGTGTGGGGTTAGTCTGCATTTTTCGTCAAGCCACTGTCAATGTGAGAGAACTCGTCTCCAGCTTTTAAGCCTATACTTGCATAAACCACAAGTGAAGATTAACAATCTTTGGACAACACCCACCAGTGGGACTCGAACCCAGAAAGCACAACTACCTTCCAGTAGCTGCCATAACTAGTATGCTTTAACCCACTACACCATCAGACCCTACAAAAGAAGTAGAGACTTCGAGATATATATACATCTCAAATATCTCCACTTCCCGAGGGCACCAGATGAGTGTGGGGTTAGTCTGCATTTTTCGTCAAGCTACTGTCAATGTGAGAGAACTCGTGTCCAGCTTATAAGCCTATACTTGCATAAACCACAAGTGAAGATTAACAATCTTTGGACAACACCCACCAGTGGGACTCGAACCCAGAAAGCACAACTACCTTCCAGTAGCTGCCATAACTAGTATGCTTTAACCCACTACACCATCAGACCCTACAAAAGAAGTAGAGACTTCGAGATATATATACATCTCAAATATCTCCACTTCCCGAGGGCACCAGATGAGTGTGGGGTTAGTCTGCGTTTTTCGTCAAGCCACTGTCAATGTGAGAGAACTCGTGTCCAGCTTATAAGCCTATACTTGCATAAACCACAAGTGAAAATTAACAATCTTTGGACAACACCCACCAGTGGGACTCGAACCCAGAAAGCACAACTACCTTCCAGTAGCTGCCATAACTAGTATGCTTTAACCCACTACCCCATCAGACCCTACAAAAGAAGTAGAGACTTCGAGATATATATACATCTCAAATATCTCCACTTCCCGAGGGCACCAGATGAGTGTGGGGTTAGTCTGCATTTTTCGTCAAGCCACTGTCAATGTGAGAGAACTCGTGTCCAGCATATAAGCCTATACTTGCATAAACCGTTGTTGACTAGGAATTGGAGAAGCCGTTGTTGACTAGGAAATGGTTTCGTTGAACACACACACACACACACCCACACACACACACACACACACACACACACACACACACACACACACACACACACACACACACACACACACACACACACACACACAGGGGGCCTCGTAGCCTGGTGGATAGCGCGCAGGACTCGTAATTCTGTGGCGCGGGTTCGATTCCCGCACGAGGCAGAAACAAATGGGCAAAGTTTCTTTCACCCTAAGTGCCCCTGTTACCTAGCAGAAAATAGGTACCTGGGAGTTAGTCAGCTGCCACGGGCTGCTTCCTGGGGTGTGTGTGTGTGTGGTGTGGGAAAAAAAAAAGTAGTTAGTAAACAGTTGATTGACAGTTGAGAGGCGGGCCGAAAGAGCAAAGCTCAACCCCCGCAAAAACACAACTAGTAAACACAACTAGTAAACACACACCCGCACACACACACACACACACACACACACACACACACACACACACACACACACACACACACACACACACGTTCAACCCGAGTAAATGCAAAGTAATGAAACTAGGCGGTGGAAACAGGAAGCCAGACACAGGATACAGAATAGGAGATGAAGTACTTAATGAAACGGACAGAGAGAAAGATCTAGGAGTTGATATCACACGAAACCTGTCTCCTAAAGCCCACATAAAAAGAATAACGTCTGCGGCATATGCGAGGCTGGCTAACATCAGAACAGCGTTCAGGAACCTTTGTAAGGAATCATTCAGAATCTTGTACACCACATATGTAAGACCAATCCTGGAGTATGCGGCCCAGCATGGAGCCCGTACCTTGTCAAACACAAGACGAAGCTGGTAAAAGTCCAGAGGTATGCCACTAGACTAGTTCCAGAACTAAGAGGCATGAGTTACGAGGAAAGGCTGCGGGAAATGCACCTTACGACACTAGAAGACAGAAGAGTAAGGGGAGACATGATCACAACCTACAAAATCCTCTTGGGAATCGACCGGGTAAACAAGGATAAACTATTCAACACTAGTGGGACGCGAACAAGGGGGCACTGGTGGAAACTGAGTACCCACATGAGCCACAGGGACGTTAGAAGGAACTTTTTCAGTGTCAGAGTAGTTAACGGATGGAATGCACTAGGCAGTGATGTGGTGGACGATGACTTCATACACTGTTTTAAATGTAGATATGATAGAGCCCAGTAGGCTCAGGAATCTGTACACCAGTTGATTGACTGTTGAGAGGCAGGAACAAAAAGCCAAAGCTCAACCCACGCAAGCACAAATAGGCGAGTACACACACACACAGTTTTCGAGCTGCCAGGTATGTGCTACGTGGAGAGACTACGGGAATTGAACCTCACTTCGTTGTATGACAGAAGAGTTAGGGGGGACATGATCACCACATTCAAGATTTTCAAGGGAATCGACAGGTTAGATAAAGACAGACCATTTAACACAAGGGGCATACTCACTAGGGGACACAGGTGGAAACTGAGTGCCCAAATGAGCCACATAGATATTAAAAAGAACTTTTTTAGTGTCAGAGTGGTTGACAAATGGAATGCATTAGGAAGTGATGTGTTGGAGGCTGACTCTATACACAGTTTCAAGTGTAGATATGATAGTGGCCAATAGGCTCAGGAACCTGTACACCTGATGATTGACGGTTGAGAGGCGGGACCAAAGAGCCAGAGCTCAACCCCCGCAAGCACAATTAGGTGAGGACACACACACACATACACACACACAATAACACTCTCAGAAACAAAGCTAACGAAAACCATAACAAATGCAGTGTTCCAACAGGAATATTATGTTATGAGGAAAGAGAGGGAAGGAAGAGGTGGTGATGGTGTAACTCTGCTGGTAAGAAAGGGCTGGGACTTTGAGGAGATGGTTATTCAGGGCTGTGATGGTTTCAGTGACTACATAACAGGTACCATAACAACTAGAGGATAAAAAATTATAGTCGTTGTAATATATAATCCACTACCAAATGACGGAAGACACAGACAGGAATATGATAGAAACAACATGGCCACAATTAACATAATACACAGACCAGCTTCTGTTGCAAGCAAGAATTGATCTGGACTACTAATTATGAGAGACTTCAACAACGGGAAAATAGACTGGGAGAACGGGAATCCGCATGGAGGACCAAAAACATGGAGAGCTAAGCTGATGGACGTGGCAACAAGACACTTTCTAAGCAGCACATCAAGGAACCAACAAGAATTAGAGAAGATGAACCAGCAATGCTCGATCTGATATTTAACCTAAATTAGTGGGATATAAGGAAAGTTAAGATAGAAGCACCCTTGAGAATGAGTGACCACAGCGTATTAAACTTTGAGTACCTGGTAGAGCTAGGAATTATCTTCCCCCAAAAAGAACTAGGAAACAAAAGGCTGGCTTACCGGAAGGGGAAATATGAGGATATGAAACGTTTCCTAAGGGAAATACCTTGGCTCATAAACCTCAGAGCTATGTCTGAACAAGATATGATGGACTATGTCACCCAAAAGTGTCAGGAGGCAGTAAACAGGTTCATCCCGTCCCACACGGAAAAATTCGAGTGGCAAAAGAAGAATTCATGGTATAATAAGGCATGTATGAAAGGAAAGGGACTGAACAAAAAAGCGTGGAGGAAATTCCGGAATAACAGAATACCAGAAAGCAGAGAGAAATACCAGAGAACAGGAATGAGTCTGTTAGGGTGAGAAGAGAAGCAGAGAAAAATTATGAAAATGATATAGCAAACAAAGCCAAGACCGAACCTAAGCTACTCCATAGTTACATCAGGAGGAAAACAACAGTGAAAGAACAGGTAATGAAACTAAGAACAGGCGAGGACAGGTATACAGAGAATGACCAAGAGGTGTGTGAATAACTCAACAAGAGGTTCCTGGAGGGCTTCACAATAGAAAAAGGTGAGGTCACTGTGCTAGGAGAAAAGGAAGTAAACCAGGCGGCCTTGGAAGGGTTCGAAATTACGAGTGAGGAGGTCAAGAGACACCTGCTGGATCTGGATGTTAGAAAGGTTGTTGGTCCAGACGGGATCTCAAGATGGGTACTGAAAGAGTGTGCAGAGGCACTTTGCTTGTCACTCTCCATAGTGTATAGTCGGTTATTGGAGACGGGAGACCTACAAGAAATATGGAAGACGGCGAATGTGGTCCCAATATACACAAAGGGCGACAGGCAAGAGGCACTGAACTACAGCCCAGTGTCCTTGACTTGTATACCATGCAAGGTGATGGAGAAGATCGTGAGAAAAAACCTTATAACACATCTGGAGAGAAGGGACTTCGTGACAAATCGACAACATGGATTCAAGGTTGGTAAATCTTGCCTAACTGACTTAATAGAATTCTACGACCAGGTGACAAAGATTAAGCAAGAAGGAGAAGGCTGGGCGAACTGCATTTTTTGGAATGTCAAAAAGCCTTTTACACAGTACCGCATAAGAGGCTGGTACATAAGCTGGAGAGACACGAAGGTGTAGCTGGTAAGGTGCTCCAGTGGATAAGGGAGTATCTAAGCAATAGGAAGCAGAGAGTTATGGTGAGGAGTGAGACCTCGGATTGGCGTGAAGTCACCAGTGGAGTCCCACAGGTCTCTGTACTCGGTCCTATCTAGTTTCTGATAAATGTAAATGATCACCCGGAGGGTATATTTTCATTTCTCTCAATGTTTGCTGACGATGCCAAAATTATGAGAAGGATTAAGACAGAGGAGGACTGCTTGAGGCTTCAAGAAGACCTAGACAAGCTGAAGGAATGGTCGAACAAATGGTTGTCAGAGTTTAACCCAAGCAAATGTAATGTAATGAAAATAGGCGTAGGGAGCAGGAGGCCAGATACAAGGTATCATCTAAGGAGATAAAATTCTTCATAAGTCAGAGAGAGAAAAAGACTTGGGGGTTAACATTACGCCAGACCTGTCCCCTGTAGCCCATATCAAGAGGATAACAACAGCGGCATATGCATGGCTGGCCCGCATAAGAACGGCATGTAGAAACTTGTGTAAAGAATCATTCAGAACTTTGTAAACAACATATGTCAGGCCAATCCTGGCGTATGCAGCCCCAGCATGGAGTCCATATTTAGTCAAGGATAAGACCAAACTGGAAAATGTTCAAAGGTTTGCCACCAGACTAGTACCCGAGCTGAGAGGTATGAGCTACGAGGAGACGCTACGGGAATTAAACCTCACTTCGCTGGAAGACAGAAGAGTTAGGGGGGACATGATCACCACATGCAAGATTCTCAAAGGAATTGATAGGGTAGATAAAGACAGGCTATTTAACACAACGGGCACATGCACAAGGGGACACAGGTGGAAACTGAGAACCCAAATGAGCCACAAAAATATTAGAAAGAACTTTTTTAGTATCAGAGTGGTTGACAAATGGAGTTCATTAGGAAGTGATGTGGTGAAGGCTGACTCCATACTCAGTTTCAAGTGTAGATATGATAGAGCCCAATATTCTCAGGAACCTGTAAACCTGTTGATTGACTGTTGAGAGGCGGGACCAAAGAGCCAGAGCTCAACCCCCGCAAGCACAATTAGGTAAGTACACACACACACACACACACACACACACACACACACACACACATATAAGGGGCCTCGTAGCCTGGGGGATAGCGCACAGGACTCGTAATTCTGTGGTGCGGGTTCGATTCCCGCACGAGGCAGAAACAAATGGACAAAGTTTCTTTCACTCTGAATGCCCCTGTTACCTAGTAGTAAATAGGTACCTGGGAGTTAGTCAGGTGTCACGGGCTGCTTCCTGAAATGTGTGTGTGTGGTGTGAAAAAAAAAAAAGTAGTTAGTAAGCAGTTGATTGACAGTTGAGAGGCGGGCCGAAAGAGCAAGGCTCAACCCCCGCAAACACAACTAGGTGAAACACACACACACACACACACACACACACACACACACACACACACACACACACACACACACACACACACACACACACACACACACACACACACACACACACACACACACACGTGAAATAAGTTCTTGAATATGTTGCCCCGACGTCGAGTCCCAGCTCAAAAAGCATCATAGAGAAACTTAAAAAGGCACAAAACTTTGTAACGAGGCTCGTCCAGGCACTACGCCGGATGGACTATGAAGAATGGCTGAAGGAACTAGTCATAACGACGCTAAAATAGGGAGAGTAGAGAGAGATCACCTGATAGAGACAAAATAATGACGTAATGAATAGATTGAATTAATTTAATGAATAACAATAGAACGAGAGAACATGGACGAAAGCAGGAGACGTAGATAAGGTTAAGAAATGTAAGACAATGCTAATCAGTCTGTTCTTGTCTGTCAAGGCTATTCACCTGAGTACTGAGTATTTTATATGTGGTGATCATATCATCCCGGTTCCTTCTCTCTTCCAATGGCGTGATGTTTACATTTTACAAACTTTTCTCTTAACTCACAATTCTAAATTCTAAACTCTAGGAATACTAGTCTTGTAGAATAACTCTGAACTTTACCCAGCTTCATTTTGTAATTATGGAGATAAGACCTCCACACACACACACACACACACACACACACACACACACACACACACACACACACACACACACACACACACACACACACACACACACACACACACACACACACACACACACACACACACACACACACACACACACACACACACACACAGGCGGGATCCAAGAGTCAATGATCGATCCTGCAAGCACAAATGGGTGAGTACACACACACAAAGGGGACGTTGTTGAGTACAGGGGGCCGTGGGTGAGTCGACAGCGCTTGGGACTCGTAAAACCAGGGTCCGGGTTCGATCCCGGGCTCCAGCGGAAAAAGATGGTCAGAGTTTCTTTCACCCTGATGCGCCTGTTACCTAGCAGTAAATAGGTAAATATATAAAAATAAACATCAGAGGTCCAAGGTTGTTCAACGTCCTCCCAGCAAGCATAAGAAATATTGCCGGAACAACCGTGAACATTTTCAAGAGGAAACTAGATTTATTCCTCCAAGGAGTGCCGGACCAACCGGGCTGTGGTGGGTATGTGGGCCTGCGGACCGCTCCAAGCAACAGCCTGGTGGACCAAACTCTCACAAGTCAAGCCTGGCCTCGGGCCGGGCTTGGGGAGTAGAAGAACTCCCAGAACCCCATCAACCAGGTATCAAAAAGGTACTCCCAGGGTACCAGCCAGATGTTCCGAGCTGCTTCCTGGGATTGTGTGTGTGTGTGTGTGTGTGTGTGTGTGTGTGTGTGTGTGTGTGTGTGTGTGTGTGTGTGTGTGTGTGTGTGTGTGTGTGTGTGTGTGTGTGTGTGTGTGTGTGTGTGTGTGTGTGTGTGTGTGTGTGTGTGTGTGTGTGTGTGAGTGTGTGTGTGTGTGCGTGTGTGTGTGTGTGTGTGTGTGTGTGTGTATATGTGTGCGTGTGTGTGTGTGTGTACTCACCTATTTGTACTCACCTATTTGTGCTTGCGGGGGTTGAGCTTTGGCTCTTTGGTCACGCCTCTCAACTGTCAATCAACTGGTGTACAGATTCCTGAGCCTACTGGGCTCTATCATATCTACATTTAAAACTGTGTATGGAGTCAGCCTCCACCACATCACTGCCTAGTGCATTCCATCCGTTAACTACTCTGACACTGAAAAAGTTCCTTCTAACGTCTCTGTGGCTCATGTGGGTACTCAGTTTCCACCTGTGTCCCCTTGTTCGCGTCCCACCAGTGTTGAATAGTTTATCCTTGTTTACCCGGTCGATTCCTCTGAGGATTTTGTAGGTTGTGATCATGTCTCCCCTTACTCTTCTGTCTTCCAGTGTCGTAAGGTGCATTTCTCGCAGCCTTTCCTCGTAACTCATGCCTCTTAGTTCTGGGACTAGTCTAGTGGCATACCTTTGGACTTTTTCCAGCTTCGTCTTGTGCTTAACAAGGTACGGGCTCCATGCTGGGGCCGCATACTCCAGGATTGGTCTTACATATGTGGTGCACAAGATTCTGAATGATTCCTTACACAGGTTCCTGAACGCTGTTCTGATGTTAGCCAGCCTCGCATATGCCGCAGACGTTATTCTTTTTATGTGGGCTTTAGGAGACAGGTTTGGTGTGATATCAACTCCTAGATCTTTCTCTCTGTTCGTTTCATTAAGTACTTCATCTCCTATTCTGTATCCTGTGTTTGGCCTCCTATTTTCACTGCCTAGTTTCATTACTTTACATTCACTCGGGTTGAACTTCAACAGCCATTTGTTGGACCATTCACTCAGTCTGTCTAGGTCATCTTGTAGCCTCCTACTATTGTCCTCAGTTTCAATCCTCCTCATAATTTTTGCATCATCGGCAAACATTGAGAGAAACGATTCTATACCCTCTGGAAGATCATTTACATATATCAGAAACAGTATAGGTCCAAGGACTGACCCCCGCGGTTCTCCACTCGTAACGTCTCGCCAGTCTGAGACCTCACCCTTACACTGACTCGTTGTCTCCTGTTACTTAGGTACTCCTGTATCCAACGGAGTACCTTCCCTTTCACTCCAGCCTGCATCTCCAGTTTTTTTCACTAGCCTCTTGTGTGGCACTGTATCAAAGGCTTTCTGACAATCCAAAAATATGCAAAAATATGTGTGTGTGTGTGTGTGTGTGTGTGTGTGTGTGTGTGTGTGTGGGTGTGTGTGTGTGTGTGTGTGTACTCACCTAGTTGTTCTCACCTAGTTGTGTTTGCGGGGGTTGAGCTCTGGCTCTTTGGTCCCGCCTCTCAACCGTCAATCAACAGGTGTACAGATTCCTGAGCCTATCGGGCTCTGTCATATCTACACTTGAAACTGTGTATGGAGTGAGCCTCCACCACATCACCCCCTAATGCATTCCATTTGTCAACCACTCTGACACTAAAAAAGTTCTTTCTAATATCTCTGTGGCTCATTTGGGCACTCAGTTTCCACCTGTGTCCCCTTGTGCGTGTTCCCCTTGTGTTAAATAGACTGTCTTTATCTACCCTATCAATCCCCTTCAGAATCTTGAATGTGGTGATCATGTCCCCCCTAACTCTTCTGTCTTCCAGCGAAGTGAGGTTTAATTCCCGTAGTCTCTCCTCGTAGCTCATACCTCTCAGCTCGGGTACTAGTCTGGTGGCAAACCTTTGAACCTTTTCCAGTTTAGTCTTATCCTTGACTAGATATGGACTCCATGCTGGGGCTGCATACTCCAGGGGCAGTGTGTGTATGTGTGTGTGTGTGTGTGTGTGTGTGTGTGTGTGTGTGTGTGTGTGTGTGTGTGTGTGTGTGTGTGTGTGTGTGTGTGTGTGTGTGTGTGTGTGAAAAATTAGTTAGTAGTTATTAACAGTTGATTGATTAACAGTTGAGAGGCGGGTCGAAAGAGCAGAGCTCAACCCACCGCATGCTCAGCTAGGGGAATAAAACTAGGTGAGTACACACAGGGAGCCTCGCAGCAGAGTGGACAAGCTTAGGGGCCGTAGTCCTAAAGGCCCGAGTTCGATTCCCGGCGGAGGCCGAAACAAATGGGCAGAGTTTCTTTCACCCTGGTGTTCCGTTCACCTAGCAGTAAATCGGTACTTGGGAGTTAGAGAGCTGTTATGGACTGCTTCCTGTGGATGTGTTTGTACGTGCTTTTTGTACAAAAATATATGAAGCAAATATAATAGAAGAAAAACAAATTGGTTAGAAGGGCGGAGTGAAGAGCTAATAACAGGATTCTGCAGACACAAATAGTAAATACTCACACACACACACACACACACACACACACACACACACACACACACACACACACACACACACACACACACACACACACACATAGATAGATGGGATCACAAGCAAGGCAAGTGAACTAAGGGAAAGAGCACAAGAAGTGAACCCAGATGTAATTGGACTCACTGAAACAAAACTCTCTGGAATCATAACGAATGCCCTGTTTCCCCAGGAGTACACAATAACAAGGAAAGAGCGGGAAGGTAGGGGAGGAGGAGGAGTGGCCCTACTCATGAGAAAGGAATGGAGTTTTACGGAGATGGCTATCCCGGGCTGTGAGGGTTTCAGAGACTACATAGCAGGCACCATGACAATGGGAGGACCAAGGATAGTAGTAGCAGTAATATATAATCCTCCACCAAATGACAGAAGACCCAGTCAAGAGTACGAAAGCAACAACATGGCAGTTAACACTATAATTGAGAGGGCAGCCTCTTCTGCCTGTAGAAATAGATCCCACCTGCTCATCATGGGGGACTTCAATCACGGCAGGATTGATTGGGAGAACAAGGAACCGCATGGAGGCGAGGATACGTGGAGAGCCAAACTACTGGAGATGGCAACTAGAAACTTCTTAACCCAGCATGTCAGTGAACCCACAAGGATGAGAGGAAATGACGAACCAGCGAGACTCGACCTGGTTTTCACCCTGAACGACTCTGACATAAGAGAAATCAGTTTTGAGGACCCAGTAGGAATGAGCGACCACAGTGTATTGGTGTTTGAGTACCTGATTGAAGAAGGGTTATTGAACTCGAGGAGGGATACCGAAACCAAAAGGTTAGCATACCGAAAGGGAAACTATGAGGAGATAAGAAAATGCCTAGCAGATATAGCATGGGAAACAGAGCTCAGGGAAAAGACGGCAAAATATATGATGGAATACATCACGCAAAAATGCAAGGATGCAGCAAACAAGTTTGTCCCAGTCCAAAAGGAAAACAATGAAATGAAGATGAGAAACCCATGGTTTAATCAGAGATGTAGGCTAGCTAAGCAGCAAAGTAAAAGGGCATGGAGAAACTATAGGAATAACAGGACACTGGAGAGCAGAGAAAGATACCAGAATGCCAGGAATGAATATGTTAGGATGAGAAGAGAAGCAGAAAGACAATACGAAAATGACATCGCAAGCAAGGCAAAGACTCAGCCTAAATTGCTGCATAGCCACATCAGGAGAAAAACAACAGTAAAGGAACAGGTTATGAAATTAAGGTTAGGGGCAGAAGAATTCACTACAAACGACAAGGAAGTGTGTGAGGAACTGAATAAGAAATTCCTGGAGGTCTTCACCTTAGAGCATGGAGAAATTCCAGAGATAAGAGAGGGAATAGCTAACCAGGAACCACTGGAAGAGAGTTTGAGATTACCAGCGGGGAAGTAAGGAAGTGTTTACTAGAATTGGATGTGACAAAGGCTATAGGCCCAGATGGAATCTGCCCTTAGATACTAAAGGAAGGAGCAGAAGAACTGTGCCTCCCGCTCTCCATGGTGTATAGCAAATCACTGGCAACAGGGGAACTGCCAGAAATTTGGAAAGCAGCTAACGTAGTCCCGATATACAAGAAAGGGGATAGACAGGAGGCACTGAATTACAGACCAGTGTCCCTAACCTGCATACCATGCAAAATGATGGAGAAGATTGTGCGAAGAAAGCTAGTGGAGCACCTGGAGCGAAAGAACTTTGAAACACAGCATCAACATGGATTCAGGGATGGCAGGTCCTGCCTCACAGGGTTACTTGAATTCTACGACCAGGCAACAAAAATAAGGCAAGAAAGAGAAGGGTGGGCAGACTGCATATTTTTGGATTGTCAGAAAGCCTTTGACACAGTGCCACACAAGAGGCTGGTGAAAAAACTGGAGATGCAGGCTGGAGTGAAAGGGAAGGTACTCCGTTGGATACAGGAGTACCTAAGTAACAGGAGACAACGAGTCAGTGTGAGGGGTGAGGTCTCAGATTGGCGAGACGTTACGAGTGGAGTACCGCAGGGGTCAGTCCTTGGACCTATACTGTTTCTGATATATGTAAATGATCTACCAGAGGGTATAGAATCGTTTCTCTCAATGTTTGCCGATGATGCAAAAATTATGAGGAGGATTGAAACTGAGGACGATAGTAGGAGGCTACAAGATGACCTAGACAGACTGAGTGAATGGTCCAACAAATGGCTGTTGAAGTTCAACCCGAGTAAATGCAAAGTAATGAAACTAGGTGGTGGAAATAGGAGGCCAAACACAGGATACAGAATAGGAGATGAAGTACTTAATGAAACGAACAGAGAGAAAGATCTAGGAGTTGACATCACACCAAACCTGTCTCCTGAAGCCCACATAAAAAGAATAATGTCTGCGGCATATGCGAGGCTGGCTAACATCAGAACAGCGTTCAGGAACCTGTGTAAGGAATCATTCAGAATCTTGTACACCACATATGTAAGACCAATCCTGGAGTATGCGGCCCCAGCATGGAGCCCGTACCTTGTCAAGCACAAGACGAAACTGGAAAAAGTCCAAAGGTATGCCACTAGACTAGTCCCAGAACTAAGAGGAAAGAGTTACGAGGAAAGGCTGCGGGAAATGTACCTTACGACACTGGAAGACAGAAGAGTAAGGGGAGACATGATCACAACCTACAAAATCCTCAGAGGAATCAACCGGGTAAACAAGGATAAACTATTCAACACTGGTGGGACGCGAACAAGGGGACACAGGTGGAAACTGAGTACCCACATGAGCCACAGAGACGTTAGAAGGAACTTTTTCAGTGTCAGAGTAGTTAACGGAAGGAATGCATTAGGCAGTGATGTGGTGGAAGCTGACTCCATACACAGTTTCAAATGTAGATATGATAGAGCCCAGTAGGCTCAGGAATCTGTACTCCAGTTGATTGAGAGTTGAGAGGCGGGACCAAAGAGCCAAAGCTCATCCCCACAAGCACAAATAGGTGAGTACAAATAGGTGAGTACACTCACACACACACACACACACACACACACACACACACACACACACACACACACACACACACACACACACACACACACACACACACACACACACACACACTCACGCACACGCACACACACACACACACACACAAACACACACACACACACACACACACACACACACACACACACACACACACACACACACACACACACACACACACTCCCCTGGGGGGCCTCGTAGCCTGGTGGATAGTGCGCAGGACTCGTAATTCTGTGGCGCGGGTTCGATTCCCGCACGAGGCAGAAACAAATGGGCAAAGTTTCTTTCACCCTAAGTGCCCCTGTTACCTAGCAGTAAATAGGTACCTGGGAGTTAGTCAGCTGTCACGGGCTGCTTCTGTGTGTGTGTGTGTGCGGTGTGAAAAAAAAAAAAAAAAAAAAAGTAGTTAGTAAACAGTTGATTGACAGTTGAGACTCGGCCCGAAAGAGCAAAGCTCAACCCCCCGTAAAAACACAACTAGTAAATACAACTAGTAAACACACACACACACACGCACGCGCGCGCACACACACACACACACACACACACACACACACACACACACACACACACACACACACACACACACACACACACACAGCTGTAAGCAGGTTTGTCCCAGCCCGACAGGAAAAAAACAGAGAAGCAAAGGAAGAATCCGTGGTTTATAAGGAATGTATGAAAGCAAAGGAGCAAAACAAAAGGGCATGGAGGAACTTCCGTAATAACAGAACACCAGAAAGTAGAGAGAGATACCAGAGAACCAGGAACGAGTATGTCAGTGTGAGAAGAGCAGCTGAGAAAAGGTATGAAAATGATATAGCTAATAAAGCCAAGACCAAACCCAAGCTACTACACAGTCACATCAGGATGAAGACAACAGTGAAGGAAAAGGTGATGAAACTTAGGGTGGGCGAGGACAGGTACACAGAGAATGACAAAGAGGTGTGTGAAGAACTCAACAAAAAGTTCCAGGAGGTCTTTACAATAGAACAGGGAGATGTCGCGGCGCTAGAAGAGGTGGCAGCAAACCAGGTGACCTTGGATAGGTTCGAAATTACAAGAGATGAGGTCAAGAAGCACCTATTGGAGCTAGATGTGAGAAAAGCTGTTGGGCCGGATGGAATCTCGCCATGGGTATTGAAAGAGTGTGCAGGAGCACTTTGCCTACCACTCTCCATAGTGTATAGTAGGTCACTGGAAACGGGGGACCTACCAGAAATATGGAAGACTGCTAATGTAGTACCAATATACAAAAAGGGTGACAGACAAGAGGCACTGAACTACAGGCCAGTGTCCTTAACTTGTATACCATGCAAGGTGATGGAGAAGATTGTGAGAAAAAACCTAGTAACACATCTGGAGAGAAGAGACTTCGTGACAACCCATCAACATGGGTTCAGGGAGGGTAAATCTTGCCTTACAGGATTCATAGAATTCTACGGTCAGGTGACAAAGATTAAACAAGAAAGAGAAGGGTGGGCGGACTGCATTTTTTTGGACTGTCGGAAAGCCTTTGACACAGTACCCCATAAAAGGTTGATGCATAAGCTAGAGAAACAGGCAGGAGTAACTGGTAGGGCACTCCAGTGGATAAGGGAGTACCTAAACAATAGGAAGCAGAGAGTTACAGTGAGGGGTGAGACCTCAGACTAGCGTGAAGTCACCAGTGGAGTCCCACAGGGCTCTGTACTTGGACCTATCCTGTTTCTGATATACGTAAATGATCTCCCAGAGGGTATAGACTCATTCCTCTCAATGTTTGCTGACGACGCCAAAATTATGAGAAGGATTAAGACAGAGGAGGACAGCTTGAAGCTTCAATTAGACCTGGACAAGCTGCAGGAATGGTCGAACAAATGGCTGTTAGAGTTTAATCCAAGCAAATGTAATGTAATGAAGATAGGGGTAGGAAGCAGGAGACCAGATATAAGGTATCACTTGGGAGATGAAATACTTCAAGAGTCCGAGAGAGAGAGAAAGACCTGGGGGTTGATATCACGCCAGACCTGTCCTCTGATGCTCATATCAATAGGATAACAGCAGCAGCATATGCCAGGTTGGCTAACATAAGAACGGCCTTTAGAAACTTGTGTAAGGAATCTTTCAGAACATTATATACCACATATGTCAGACCAATCCTGGAGTATGCGGCATCAGCATAGAGTCCATATCTAGTCAAGCATAAGACTAAAATGGAAAAGGTTCAAAGGTTTGCCACCAGACTAGTACCCGAGCCGAGAGGTATGAGCTGCGAGGAGAGACTACGGGAATTAAACCTCACTTCGTTGGAAGACAGAAGAGTTAGGGGGGACATGATCACCACATTCAAGATCCTCAAGGGAATTGACAGGGTTGATAAAGACAGGCTGTTTAACACAAGGGGAACACGCACTAGGGGACACAGGTGGAAACTGAGTGCCCAAATGAGCCACAGAGATATTAGAAAGAACTTTTTTAGTGTCAGAGTGGTTGACAAATGGAATGCATTAGGAAGTGATGTGTTGGAGGCTGACTCCATACACAGTTTCAAGTGTAGATATGATAGAGCCCAATAGGCTCAGGAACCTGTTCACCTGTTGATTGACAGTTGAGAGGCGGGACTAAAGAGCCAGAGCTCAACCCCCGCAAGCACAACTAGGTGAGTACACACAAATACACACACACACAGCTGTATGCAGGTTTGTCCCAGCCCGACAGGAGAAAGCAGAGAAGCAAAAGAAGAATCCGTGGTTTAATAAGGAATGTATGAAAGCAAAGGAGCTGAACAAAAGGGTGTGGAGGAACTTCCGTAATAACAGAACACCAGAAAGTAGAGAGAGATTCCAGAGAACCAGGAACGAGTATGTTAGTGTGAGAAGAGCAGCTGAGAAAAGGTATGAAAATGATATAGCTAATAAAGCCAAGACCGAACCAAAGCTACTACACAGTCACATCAGGAGGAAGACAACAGTGAAGGAACAGGTAATGAAACTTAGGGTGGGCGAGGACAGGTACACAGAGACTGACAAAGAGGTGTGTGAAGAACATAACAAAAGGTTCCAGGAAGTCTTTACAATAGAACAGGGAGAAGCCACGACTTTAGGAGAGGTGGCATCAAACCAGGTGACCTTGGATAGGGTCGAAATTACAAGAGATTAAGTCAAGAAGCATCTATTCGAGCTGGATGTGAGAAAAATTGTTGGGCCGGACGGAATCTCACCATGGGTATTGAAAAACTGTGCAGGAGCACTTTGCTTGCCACTCTCCATAGTGTGCAGTAGGTCACTGGAAACGGGAGACCTACCAGAAATATGGAAGACTGCTAAAGTAGTACCAATATACAAAAAGAGTGACAGACAAGAGGCACTGAACTACAAGCCAGTGTCCTTAACTTGTATACCATGCAAGGTGATGGAGAAGATTGTGAGAAAAA
>NC_091191.1:15969417-15981917 GCF_040958095.1 Procambarus clarkii
GTTGTGCATTAATTGGCTGTTGATTGCTGGTGTTGACTTCTTGATGTGTAGTGCCTCGCAAACGTCAAGCCGCCTGCTGTCGCTGTATCTATCGATGATTTCTGTGTTGTTTACTAGGATTTCTCTGGCGATGGTTTGGTTGTGGGAAGAGATTATTTGTTCCTTAATGGAGCCCTGTTGCTTATGCATCGTTAAACGCCTAGAAAGAGATGTTGTTGTCTTGCCTATATACTGGTTTTTTTGGAGCATACAGTCCCCAAGAGAGCATTTGAAGGCATAGACGACGTTGGTCTCTTTTAAAGCGTTCTGTTTTGTGTCTGGAGAGTTTCTCATGAGTAGGCTGACCGTTTTTCTGGTTTTATAGTAAATCGTCAGTTGTATCATCTGATTTTTGTCTGTAGGGATAACGTGTCTATTAACAATATCTTTCAGGACCCTTTCCTCCGTTTTATGAGCTGTGGAAAAGAAGTTCCTGTAAAATAGTCTAATAGGGGGTATAGGTGTTGTGTTGGTTGTCTCTTCAGAGGTTGCATGGCGTTTCACTTTCCTTTTTATGATGTCTTCGATGAAACCATTGGAGAAGCCGTTGTTGACTAGGACCTGCCTTACCGTACAGAGTTCTTCGTCGACTTGCTTCCATTCTGAGCTGTGGCTGAGAGCACGGTCGACATATGCGTTAACAACACTCCTCTTGTACCTGTCTGGGCAGTCGCTGTTGGCATTTAGACACATTCCTATGTTCGTTTCCTTAGTGTAGACTGCAGTGTGGAAACCTCCGCTCTTTTCCATGACTGTTACATCTAGAAAGGGCAGCTTCCCATCCTTTTCCGTCTCGTAAGTGAAGCGCAGCACGGAACTCCGCTCAAATGCCTCCTTTAGCTCCTGCAGATGTCTGACATCAGGTACCTGTGTAAAAATGTCGTCAACATACCTGCAGTATATGGCCGGTTTCAAGTTCATGTCGACTAAGACTTTTTGCTCGATGGTACCCATGTAGAAGTTTGCAAACAGGACACCTAGGGGAGAACCCATGGCGACCCCATCTACTTGCTTATACATGTGCCCATCCGGGCTCAAGAAGGGTGCCTCTTTAGTACAAGCTTGGAGTAGTTTCCTTAGGATATTTTCTGGTATGTCAAGAGGAGTACAGGCTGGATCACGATACACTCTGTCGGCTATCATCCCGATTGTCTCGTCCACTGGTATGTTGGTGAACAGCGATTCTACGTCTAACGAGGCTCTTATTCCTGTGGCCTGTGTGCCCCGCAGTAAGTCAACAAATTCCTTTGGCGACTTCAGGCTGAAGGCGCAAGGGACATAAGGAGTCAGCAGGCCGTTGAGTCGCTTCGCTAGTCTGTACGTGGGTGTGGGTATCTGGCTAATGATTGGCCGAAGTGGGTTTCCAGGCTTGTGTGTCTTGACATTTCCATACGCATATCCAGGTTTATATTCCCCAATAATCTTTGGCAGGTGGAGTCTGGATTTCTTGGCGTTCACAGTTTCGATTAGTTTGTTGACCTTTGCTTTCAATTCGGCTGTAGTGTCCTTCGTTACCCTTTGGAATTTAGTTTGGTCAGAGAGTATGAGGTTCATTTTCGCCAGATATTCGTCTTTTTTAAGAATGACGTATATTGGCGACTTGTCACCTCTCCTGACAACTATCTCCTTGTTCTCACGAAGGCTTTTGGCTGCCGCTTTGAGCTCGGGGGACAGTATGGTGCTTCTGTAATAGCCTCGATTCTTTCCTCCTTCCGCAATAAGTTCTGCTTGTAAGGTATCTTTGGTAGTGACCTTCTTTTGTGTCTCGAGGTCGAATATGTCGTCCAACAGAATTTCCAACTCCACTTTTCGGGCCATCTCACTCGGTCTGGACATAACGTGACAGTTTATGCCCAGATTTAGGAGAGTGACTTGGTCCTCAGTGAGGTTAATTCCTGCAAGGTTCAGGAAGCCATCTCTTGGTCGTGGAATTGCAATAGGTCCTCCATATAACGTTGTTAGTTTCTTGGCAATTCCTATGGAGCACCTATGGCAATTCCACGACCAAGAGATGGCTTCCTGAACCTTGCAGGAATTAACCTCACTGAGGACCAAGTCACTCTTCAGCCTTCAGCCTGAAGTCGCCAAAGGAATTTGTTGACTTACTGCAGGGCACACGGGCCACAAGAATAAGAGCCTCGTTGGACGTAGAATCGCTGTTCACCAACGTACCAGTGGACGAGACAATTGGGATGATAGCCGACAGAGTGTATCGTGATCCAGCCTGTACTCCTCTTGACATACCAGAAAATATCCTAAGGAAACTACTCCAAGCTTGTACTAAAGAGGCACCCTTCTTGAGCCCGGATGGGCACATGTATAAGCAAGTAGATGGGGTCGCCATGGGTTCTCCCCTAGGTGTCCTGTTTGCAAACTTCTACATGGGTACCATCGAGCAAAAAGTCTTAGTCGACATGAACTTGAAACCGGCCATATACTGCAGGTATGTTGACGACATTTTTACACAGGTACCTGATGTCAGACATCTGCAGGAGCTGAAGGAGGCATTTGAGCGGAGTTCCGTGCTGCGTTTCACTTACGAGATGGAAAAGGATGGGAAGCTGCCCTTCCTAGATGTAACAGTCATGGAAAAGAGCGGAGGTTTCCACACTGCAGTCTACACTAAGGAAACGAACATAGGAATGTGCCTAAATGCCAAAAGCGACTGCCCAGATAGGCACAAGAGGAGTGTTGTTAACGCATATGTCGACCGTGCTCTCAACCACAGCTCAGAATGGAAGCAAGTCGACGAAGAACTCTGTAGGGTAAGGCAACAACGGCTTCTCCAATGGTTTCGTCGAAGACATCATAAGAAGGAAAGTGAAACGCCATGGAACCTCTGAAGAGACAACCAACACAACACCTATACCCCCTATTAGTCTATTTTACAGGAACTTCTTTTCCACAGCTCATAAAACGGAGGAAAGGGTCCTGAAAGATATTGTTAATAGAAACGTTATCCCTACAGACAAAAATCAGAGGATACAACTGACGATTTACTATAAAACCAGAAAAACGGCCAGCCTACTCATGAGAAACTCTCCAGACATAAAACAGAACGCTTTAAAAGAGACCAACGTCGTCTATGCCTTCAAATGCCCTCTTGGGGACTGTAAGCTCCAAAAAACCTAGTATATAGGCAAGACAACAACATCTCTTTCTAGGCGTTTAACGATGCATAAGCAACAGGGCTCCATTAAGGAACATATAATCTCTTCCCACAACCAAACCATCGCCAGAGAAATCCTAGTAAACAACACAGAAATCATCGATAGATACAGCGATAGCAGGCGGCTTGACGTTTGCGAGGCACTACACATCAAGAAGTCAACACCAGCAATCAACAGCCAATTAATGCACAACTATATTCTACCCACCTCAAGACTCGGCTGCAATATAGAAGCATCAAGAAATATGGACCAATAGGCTTTCTACAATCACTTCTATTCAATACCCATTGTATCGTGTTCTGTCTTGTGTTGATGAAATTAATACCTTATTAAATACCACCTCACCCCATCCACCTCACTCAAATGTAGATATAAACAAATCGGAGATGTGTAAGTTCTATTCAGTTGTGTATGTTAAAACTAAAGTCTTTGAAAATGTAATAAGTTTTACGAAACGCGCTCAAGTGTCGCGTCAGACTAGAAATAAAAATGAATTTTGGAGAATTGATTTTTGAATTACCATCAACAGTGAAAAGAAATGCACGAAAGATTGAGAAAATTCGTGTTAGAATTATTAATCTTACTTTTTCGGTCATATTTAATAATATATGTCTACAGGAAAGACTGCTACCAAAATATACTAATATATATATATATATATATATATATATATATATATATATATATATATATATATATATATATATATATATATATATATATATATATATATATATATATATATATATATATATATATATATATATATATGCAATTGACGATCACATAACACTGATCATTTTATGTGGAAAACTTATTCCTTAGTCAGTCTGGTGTTGACAAAGGCTTTAACAAAGCCGAAACGTTCACCTCATTTCATATTTCTCTGTGGATTTTCCGCATATATATATATATATATATATATATATATATATATATATATATATATATATATATATATATATATATATATATATATATATATATATATATATATATATATATATATATATATATATATATATATATATATATTTTAAATATATATATATATATATATATATTTAAAATAGGGAAGGGAGTACCACCTCTGGCTGGAAGAAGGGGGACCCATAGCCTCGGAGGAAACCACACATAACGCATTGGAGGGAATGTAGGTCCCCTCCATTACAGTTTCTGTGTGCTTTTCTCCTACCACCCCCTTCCCTTTTTTTTTTTTTTCCTTTATTGTGTATATAAAGGTTACAAAACATACAAGACAAATGCCTAAAGGTTATGGATCTCTTGAAGCTCCTCCGCTTCTGGACAGGAACCGAGGACGCAGCAAGCATTTCCACTCTGGATCGCCACACTGAGACGCTGAAACAAAAAACTGGAAGCCCTTGGGTCTCTGGTGACGTCAATGAGCTTGGAACCCAATTCCTTGAGAAATCCCAAGGCACTCTTGCCCCAGGGGCCATGCGTCTCAGACGCTATGGGAACAAAGAGGTATTGACCTTCCAGTCGCCTGTACTTGAGTGATTTAGCTGTTTCCCTGTGGTTGGCCGCCCCACCTGCTTGATCAGCTCCGAAGTGTACATAGGTGTCAGCCAGGGTGGATACACATGTGTAGTCCCACACCAACTGTCTACCCTCCTTCCATGAGTATATGGTGAAGCCATCAGGGCGAAGTGCGGGGAAATCCGGGTTTTGGACCCCTAGGATGCGAGGTTCTCTCTCCGCTGGGCATCCAGCTGAGACGAGGCTTCTCTTGATGATGTCATTGACCTCGTTGTGTCTTGCATGCCAGCCCTTTGTGCTTCCGCAATGCAACCCATGCAGTCCGTATTGGTCTGCTTCCACCCTGTTGCAAATACACTTGTATTCAGTGTGAATTGGGGCACCAAGGCGGAGGGCCACTGCTACACGAAGGGATTCTGGATCTAGGCGCGTGCCCATTGCTGACATGGGTACTGCCAGGAGGAAGTCTCCTGCATGGGGGGCACGCACTGCTCTGAGGCGGGCTTTCTCCTTGTCTGATGTTGCGACGCTGAGCATTGCATCAGCTACTTTTTCCACTAGAGGGTGGTCCCAGCCGGACTGTTTGTGTTGTTTTGTTGGCTCTATAATGGTTGCTGGGGCTGCAAGAACATCCCACTGATTTGAACATTCAGTGAAAGCAGAATCGTGTATTCCTGTTGAATCTCTCAGGGATGCAGGTAAAATATCTCTGACGAGGTCGTGCGATGCATGAGAGGAGGAAAGGAAGGCTGGTAGAGCAATTTGGGAGGCTGTGCGGACACCAAGGCCGCCGAGTCTTACAGGAAGGGTTACTTGCTCCCACTGAGAGTCGTCCAATGGCAGGTTCAGGACTTTCACCAGCATGGACCTCAGAAGGGTGTCATACACATTTAACTTAGGGCTGCTGTAGGATGGAGAACATCTCAGAAAGTAGGTCAACTTAGGGAGAGACAGGCATCTTGTAAGGAGAAAGAGAGCATCATGGGCATCAATCTTGTCAATCCTGTCCTGCATTCTCTTTAGGTCAGTGATTTTTGCAACCAGGACCTCCTCGATTGCTCGTGGGCCAATGGGGGCACCCAGGAGAGTGCAGTCCCGTGGCTCGACAACGAGAATGTCTGGAAGAACATTTTTTATTTGCCCAGTGATGTCTGGGTTGCGGGAGATTATTTCACATTTGGATGCATTGAGAATGAGGCCTAAGGCAGCTCCCTGCTCCTGGATTTTCCTTATATCCTCCAAAATGGTTTTCGGAGTTCCAGCTAGAGTGCCATCATCCAGGTACCAGATGTTTAGCTCGCTTGTCAGACTATCAGTGACCTCTTTGATAGCTAGGCAGAAAAGGAGGGGGGCTAAGGGGTCACCTTGTTGGACACCTTCACAGGAGTATATTTCATGCTCCCCAAAAAGAAGCTTAGAGTCCCCACTGTAGCACGATCGGATGAATGGGTAAAGGGGACGGAAACGGTTGTGTACAGCCCTGAGGACAGCGTCTCGACTGACTTGATTGAAGGCATTTTTGAAGTCAAGCTTTACTAGTGCCTTCTGGTCCAGGAGATCAACAATGTAAGCCCGCGCTGCATGTGCTGCAGCTTCACAACCTAGGGGGATCCCAAACCCGAGCTGATGAGGTTTCAGCAAGGTGGCTGCTTCCTGGCTGATAGATCTCACTGCAGCCTTAGCTACAAGGCGTTGGAGGGTGTTGCCAACGGCAATGGGCCTGATACCCCTATCCTTCTTCTTTAGAGCACAGAGTGCTGCTCCATAAAAGACAGGCCTGATGTCCTCAGGGATGCCGCCAGCCAAACACATGTTGGAGAATCTGGTAAGTTCCACTAGAAGGTCCTTTGCAGCATCTCCAAGCACCGGGTTCAGCATTTGTTTGATGTGCTGGGGTCTTAGGCCTGTAAAGCCCCCTGCTGAACCTGTTGGGAAAGACATGGCTGCTTTGTACACCTCAGATTCTCGAACAGTCAAGGGTTCTATGCCAGCATTGTTTTCCTGGGGATCCCTGTTACTGTCTGGGGCTCTGGGTGGGTGTTTGGCTTGAAGAGCCTCTGCTGTCGTGGCGTTCCAGGGGGCAATAGTGTCATCGCTGGTCATGATTCTGATGGCACCTGTGGTATTGCCCTCTTCTATTTTCCTGGTGATCTGTGCTCTCATTTTGTGGTTCTCAGATGAGTTATTGTTGGTCGTCCTGCGGCTGGTGTTCTTGGCACGAGGGGGGAGGCGGACCAGGTTGTCTGCTCTGGGGAATTCATTAAATGCCCTGATTACAGAGGTTGCTAATGACTTGTCTCTCCTGGGCGGTAATGCTAGGCATGCATTCCCAAATAGAAGGAGATTGTGCCACGATCCAGAGGTTCTGGGAGCATTGTTGACCTTTGTCAGCAGACTGGTGAGTTTGGCTGCTGCTTGATGACGGGCAGCCTTGGGCATGTGGGGCAAGGTCCTGGTGGACGTCGCTTTGACTGCTTCAAGCAGATTATCTGCTGAAATGAAGTTGAGGGAGGTATTGTTCCTCGCTCCTGCAGCAGGTTGTCCATCGTCACTGGCCCGGGGCAGGCGCCTAGACCCTAGACAACCACCTGAATTGGCAGAATGATAGAGGACAGTTCCATTTGAATTGAGAGGATACCGTCTGCCACACACTTGACAGTTTCCTCTTGGGTGTTCACCTTCTTGAATGGAAAGAGGCTGTGTGTCAGGTGCGACATGTGCCATGCCTAGATGTGATGACGCCTGGCTGCCCACTGAGTGCACCCTCTCCTTCCCAGGTGGAGAGTAACACGGCAAGCATTACCCTCCTGGGGGGGTTGGGCATGGCCTGGGCACCGTGTGTGGGTAGGCTGTGTGTTGATGGGCGGCTGGCTGGGTCGGGCGCAGGTAGCGGGGTGGGAGAAGATGGTGGGCAGGGGTGGTGGAGGGGGGGCACGCGAGGGAGGCCGCCGTCACACTTGTTACACACTATCAACACTCGGGGAAATCACTAGTGCACTTTGTTTTTAACACTACAATCACCGATTTGCTTATGAACGCACTAACGTTCCACTAACATAACTGTAGGCAGCTCGAGAGCCTCCCCCATCACTCCCCCCTTCCCCCCGTACCCGTCCTGGGGGCTGGTGGGTGGCGGCACTGAGACGGCGGCGACCCTCCCCTCACCCTCACCCATACACTGTACCTGCCTCGCCATACACAAAGCTCAGACAACGCACCTTTCAACGTTCATAGTGTTGGAATGAAGGAGATACGGTTCTTCTTGTCACCCCCGGGGCCTTCAGCAGGTATTTATACCTACACAGGTCAAGTCTTGGCTGGCTCAGGCATCGTGATCCTCGTTGAAATTTGGTTCAAGTGTAGGACCTTGCTCACCACGTGTCCGTCCCCCTCTCCGTCCTCCCTCATATATATATATATATATATATATATATATATATATATATATATATATATATATATATATATATATATAAATATATATATATATATATATATATATATATATATATATATATATATATATATATATACATATATATATATATATATATATATATATATATATATATATATATATATATATATATATATATGTCGTACCTAATAGCCAGAACTCACTTCTCAGCCTACTATTCAAGGCCCGATTTGCCTAATAAGCCAAGTTTTCATGAATTAATGTTTTTTCGTCTACCTAACCTACCTAACCTAACCTAACCTAGCTTTTTTTGGCTACCTAACCTAACCTTACCTATAAATATAGGTTAGGTTAGGTTAGGTAGGGTTGGTTAGGTTCGGTCATATATCTACGTTAATTTTAACTCCAATAAAAAAAAATTGACCTCATACATAGAGAAAAGGATTGCTTTATCATTTCATAAGAAAAAAATTATGGGAAATATATTAATTCAGGAAAACTTGGCTTATTAGGCAAATCGGGCCTTGAATATTAGGCTGAGAAGTGAGTTCTGGCTACTAGGTACGACATATATATATATATATATATATATATATATATATATATATATATATATATATATATATATATATATATATATATATATATATATATATATATATATATATATATATATATATATATATGTCGTACCTAGTAGCCAGAACGCACTTCTCAGCCTACTATGCAAGGCCCGATTTGCCTAATAAGCCAAGTTTTCCTGAATTAATATGTTTTCTCTAATTTTTTTCCTATGAAATGATAAAGCTACCCATTTCATTATGTATGACATCAATTTTTTTATTGGAATTAAATTAACGTAGATATATGACCGAACCTAACCTAACCTATCTCTAAAGGTTAGGTTAGGTTAGGTAGCCCAAACATGGCTGTTGCTGCTCAGTGTTATGACATACTTCTTGTACGTTGTCTAAGATACAAAGATACTTGTAAATGCCGGTGTGAATGTAGTCCATCTTTAGTGCGAGTAATATCCTAAACGAGTAAGATATTAATTTATCAAAAGTTTATACTGAGGAATATTTTAATATCTTAAGCAAATATTTTTTTGAACTACATTACATCAATATGTAGCATAACTTGTCATGAACACTTCCGCGCAAACAAACATTTTATTCACCTGGGCTGTAGAAGACTCGAACCGCAGACCCCACGCGTGTGTGACCGAAGTTATATCGTCTGGGCTATTGAGTAGTAATATGTAGTACCTTATTAATATACCAAATTATATGATAAATGCAATAAGTTCATATTGCCGCAAAGGAAAGTCATTTTTACATGACTACAGCAATAGTAGATGCTCTAGGTAAGATACGACTGGAAATCGCCAGTCCGGCATCACTACACATCGCTCAGTTTACGTGTATGGGTATATGCAGAAATACACATGGATTTATGAATCTCTGTATATCTACATATCCTCGGCTAAAATGTGATGATTTTAGACTGTTTAAGTGCATTGTGACGTAAAGTGTCGCTCGTGTGCATTGTTTTGAGAAACACGGAAGGTGCAGGTGAGTGCCGAGGATGCGAGGCACTTCTTTGCATATATGACAACCCCTGAAGCAAGCGGACGACTGTGTGAGACAGAATAGCGGAAGTGGAAGGTCCCATCTCAATCTTAGATAGTGCTCAGCATCATCTCTCCCCTGTTGCATGAGCATGACACAGATTGTTCCACAGTTGTTATTGGGACCGTCATCGTGCATGCAAACGATGGAGAAAGCATGCCAGCAGAAAAGCACTAAGCCATAACGACTGTGTAGCAATTGGGTGGGATATCGTGATAGGAAAACGAAATGACAAAAAAGTATTGGAACACAGATTATCAAGATAGTCAAGAGATTAAGACAAATATTTATTAAACAGTTATATTAACAACTCCCTGTTTTCTGTTGAGGAGAATGGAAGGTGGGCCGTTAATATGAAGGTCTTGGTGGTTGAGTTGTAACATTCAACCCCATGCCTCGCCGGCGATATGGTCTGGGTTCGAGTGTTGCCAGGAAAGACAACCTGGGACAGGTTGTCAGGACAGGACAGGACAGGACAGACAACACTAATCCTTAACTGCTGCCCCCCCCCCCCCCTCCACTCCGTACACTCTGTAGTAAATGGGTACCTGGTTGTTTATCGAGTGGCGGGCCGTATTCTAGGAGGTAAACTAGTGGGTGAAGTTTACCATGAGCAATGGGAAGGGAGAGCTCTCAGTCTGGTAGGAGGAGTCAGCAGGAGTCTGTTCCTATACTCGACTATGTACAAAAGAGACAGCCACTGTATAACTTTGATGTCCCGAGGTATAAGAGTTCACATTTGGTCTGTTGTACGGTACCCGTTGGTGGATGTTTTTCGACAGTTCTTGTCAAGTGTTTGGTGATTACTGTACTCTTCTTTATGGTCTTTGCGATACTTTTGTCCATGGTTCTTACAGTACTCCGGTTAGTGGTCGTTACTGTATGTATGTTTATGTATGTTTATGGTCGTCAAAGAAGTCTTGTTTATAGTCATTACAGTACTCCTGTTTATGGTCGTTACAGTATTCCTGTTTATGGTTGATAGAGTACTCCTTTCTGTTAATGGCGGATTCACTGTTCCTTTGAAGAGTCGTTACATTACTACTGTGCAACAGATTCTTACAAGGAGCCGGAGCTCACAGGAAATACTAGGAGCTCTATGGCGCTCTCACAAGGAGCCAGGGGATATATATATATATATATATATATATATATATATATATATATATATATATATATATATATATATATATATATATATATATATATATATATGTCGTACCTAGTAGCCAGAACTCACTTCTCAGCCTACTATGCGAGGCCCGATTTGCCTAATAAGCCAAGTTTTACTGAATTAATATATTTTCTCTAATTTTTTTCTTATGAAATGATAAAGCTACCCATTTCATTATGTATGAGGTCAATTTTTTTTTATTGGAGTTAAAATTAACGTAGATATATGACCGAACCTAACCAACCCTACCTAACCTAACCTAACCTATCTTTATAGGTTAGGTTAGTTTAGGTAGCCGAAAACGTTAGGTTAGGTTAGGTTAGGTAGGTTAGGTTGTCGAAAAAACATTAATTCATGAAAACTAGGCTTATTAGGCAAATCGGGTCTTGCATAGTAGGCTGAGAAGTGAGTTCTGGCTACTAGGTACGACATATATATATATATATATATATATATATATATATATATATATATATATATATATATATATATATATATATATATATATGTCGTACCTAGTAGCCAGAACTCACTTCTCAGCCTACTATTCAAGGCCCGATTTGCCTAATAAGCCAAGTTTTCCTGAATTAATATATTTACTAGAATTTTTTTCTTATGAAATGATAAACCAACCCTTTTCTCTATGTATGAGGTCAATTTTTTTTTATTGGAGTTAAAATTAACGTAGATATATGACCGAACCTAACCAACCCTACCTAACCTAACCTATATTTATAGGTAAGGTTAGGTTAGGTAGCCAAAAAAAGCTAGGTTAGGTTAGGTTAGGTAGGTTAGGTAGACGAAAAATCATTAATTCATGAAAACTTGGCTTATTAGGCAAATCAGGCCTTGAATAGTAGGCTGAGAAGTGCGTTCTGGCTATTAAGTACGACATATATATATATATATATATATATATATATATATATATATATATATATATATATATATATATATATATATATATATATATATATATATATGTCGTACCTAGTAGCCAGAACGCACTTCTCAGCCTACTATGCAAGGCCCGATTTGCCTAATAAGCCAAGTTTTCCTGAATTAATATATTTTCTCTAATTTTTTTCTAATGAAATGATAAAGCTACCCATTTCATTATGTATGAGGTCAATTTTTCTTTATTGGAGTTAAAATTAACGTAGATATATGACCGAACCTAACCAACCCTACCTAACCTAACCTAACCTATCTTTATAAGTTAGGTTAGGTTAGGTAGCCGAAAAAGTTAGGTTAGGTTAGGTTAGGTAGGTTAGGTAGTCGAAAAACAATGAATTCATGAAAACTTGGCTTATTAGGCAAATCGGGCCTTGCATAGTAGGCTGAGAAGTGTGTTCTGGCTACTAGGTACGACATATATATATATATATATATATATATATATATATATATATATATATATATATATATATATATATATATATATATATATATATATATATGTCGTACCTAGTAGCCAGAACTCACTTCTCGGCCTACTATGCAAGGCCCGATTTGCCTAATAAGCCAAGTTTTCATGAATTAATATATTTTCTCTAATTTTTTTCTTA
>NC_091191.1:15989417-16004325 GCF_040958095.1 Procambarus clarkii
AATGTGCACTTAAGTTCCTGAAGGAGCTGGGCGAGGAACTCATTGGGAAGACTAGAGACCCAAGAGCGGCCAGTTTTATGTTTCAGCGCCTCAGTGTCGCTGTTCAGAGGGGAAATGCGTGCTGTATCTTGGGTACGCACCCGACCCCCGAGGAGCTGGACGAGATCTTCGAACACTGATTGTTATATTGTTGTATAAGTGTGTGTTTTCTGTAAACTGTAGCATTGCAATAAAATCAAATAAAAAAAAATAAAAAAATAATAGGGGTGGTAGGAGAGGAAAAGATTAAAGTATTCAGTGAGAATCCACAAGGTCTTCTCTGAACACTATTTATTTTCTTCTTCGAGGATGTGGGTCCCTTTAATTAAACCAGTGGTGGTACCCTTAAATATATAATATATATATATATATATATATATATATATATATATATATATATATATATATATATATATATATATATATATATATATATATAATATATATATAATATATATATATATAATATATATATAATATATATATAATATATATATAATATATATATATAATATATATATAATATATATATATAATATATATATAATATATATATATAATATAATATATATATAATATATATATATAATATATATATATAATATATATATATAATATATATATATAATATATATATATATATATATATATATATATATATATATATATATATATATATATATATATATATATATATGTCGTACCTAGTAGCCAGAACGCACTTGTCAGCCTACTATGCAAGGCCCGATTTGCCTAATAAGCCAACTTTTCATGAATTAATTGTTTTTCGACTACCTAACCTACCAAACCTAACCTAACCTAACTTTTTCGGCTACCTAACCTAACCTAATCTATAAAGATAGGTTAGGTTAGGTTAGGTAGGGTTGGTTAGGTTCGGTCATATATCTATGTTAATTTTAACTCCAATAAAAAAAAATTGACCTCATACGTAATGAAATGGGTTGCTTTATCATTTCATAAGAAAAAAATTAGAGAAAATATATTAATTCATGAAAACTTGGCTTATTAGGCAAATCGGGCCTTGCATAGTAGGCCGAGAAGTGAGTTCTGGCTACTAGGTACGACATATATATATATATATATATATATATATATATATATATATATATATATATATATATATATATATATATATATATATATGTCGTACCTAGTAGCCAGAACACACTTCTCAGCCTACTATGCAAGGCCCGATTTGCCTAATAAGCCAAGTTTTCATGAATTCATTGTTTTTCGACTACCTAACCTACCTAACCTAACCTAACCTAACTTTTTCGGCTACCTAACCTAACCTAACTTATAAAGATAGGTTAGGTTAGGTTAGGTAGGGTTGGTTAGGTTCGGTCATATATCTACGTTAATTTTAACTCCAATAAAGAAAAATTGACCTCATACATAATGAAATGGGTAGCTTTATCATTTCATTAGAAAAAAATTAGAGAAAATATATTAATTCAGGAAAACTAGGCTTATTAGGCAAATCGGGCCTTGCATAGTAGGCTGAGAAGTGCGTTCTGGCTACTAGGTACGACATATATATATATATATATATATATATATATATATATATATATATATATATATATATATATATATATATATATATATATATATATGTCGTACTTAATAGCCAGAACGCACTTCTCAGCCTACTATTCAAGGCCTGATTTGCCTAATAAGCCAAGTTTTCATGAATTAATGATTTTTCGTCTACCTAACCTACCTAACCTAACCTAACCTAGCTTTTTTTGGCTACCTAACCTAACCTTACCTATAAATATAGGTTAGGTTAGGTAGGGTTGGTTAGGTTCGGTCATATATCTACGTTAATTTTAACTCCAATAAAAAAAAATTGACCTCATACATAGAGAAAAGGGTTGGTTTATCATTTCATAAGAAAAAAATTCTAGTAAATATATTAATTCAGGAAAACTTGGCTTATTAGGCAAATCGGGCCTTGAATAGTAGGCTGAGAAGTGAGTTCTGGCTACTAGGTACGACATATATATATATATATATATATATATATATATATATATATATATATATATATATACATATATATATATATATATATATATATATATATATATATATATATATACATATATATATATATATATGTCGTACCTAGTAGCCAGAACTCACTTCTCAGCCTACTATGCAAGGCCCGATTTGCCTAATAAGCCTAGTTTTCATGAATTAATGTTTTTTCGACAACCTAACCTACCTAACCTAACCTAACCTAACGTTTTCGGCTACCTAAACTAACCTAACCTATAAAGATAGGTTAGGTTAGGTTAGGTAGGGTTGGTTAGGTTCGGTCATATATCTACGTTAATTTTAACTCCAATAAAAAAAAATTGACCTCATACATAATGAAATGGGTAGCTTTATCATTTCATAAGAAAAAAATTAGAGAAAATATATTAATTCAGTAAAACTTGGCTTATTAGGCAAATCGGGCCTCGCATAGTAGGCTGAGAAGTGAGTTCTGGCTACTAGGTACGACATATATATATATATATATATATATATATATATATATATATATATATATATATATATATATATATATATATATATATATATATATCCCCTGGCTCCTTGTGAGAGCGCCATAGAGCTCCTAGTATTTCCTGTGAGCTCCGGCTCCTTGTAAGAATCTGTTGCACAGTAGTAATGTAACGACTCTTCAAAGGAACAGTGAATCCGCCATTAACAGAAAGGAGTACTCTATCAACCATAAACAGGAATACTGTAACGACCATAAACAGGAGTACTGTAATGACTATAAACAAGACTTCTTTGACGACCATAAACATACATAAACATACATACAGTAACGACCACTAACCGGAGTACTGTAAGAACCATGGACAAAAGTATCGCAAAGACCATAAAGAAGAGTACAGTAATCACCAAACACTTGACAAGAACTGTCGAAAAACATCCACCAACGGGTACCGTACAACAGACCAAATGTGAACTCTTATACCTCGGGACATCAAAGTTATACAGTGGCTGTCTCTTTTGTACATAGTCGAGTATAGGAACAGACTCCTGCTGACTCCTCCTACCAGACTGAGAGCTCTCCCTTCCCATTGCTCATGGTAAACTTCACCCACTAGTTTACCTCCTAGAATACGGCCCGCCACTCGATAAACAACCAGGTACCCATTTACTACAGAGTGTACGGAGTGGAGGGGGGGGGGGGCAGCAGTTAAGGATTAGTGTTGTCTGTCCTGTCCTGTCCTGTCCTGACAACCTGTCCCAGGTTGTCTTTCCTGGCAACACTCGAACCCAGACCATATCGCCGGCGAGGCATGGGGTTGAATGTTACAACTCAACCACCAAGACCTTCATATTCACGGCCCACCTTCCATTCTCCTCAACAGAAAACAGGGAGTTGTTAATATAACTGTTTAATAAATATTTGTCTTAATCTCTTGACTATCTTGATAATCTGTGTTCCAATACTTTTTTGTCATTTCGTTTTCCTATCACGATATCCCACCCAATTGCTACACAGTCGTTATGGCTTAGTGCTTTTCTGCTGGCATGCTTTCTCCATCGTTTGCATGCACGATGACGGTCCCAATAACAACTGTGGAACAATCTGTGTCATGCTCATGCAACAGGGGAGAGATGATGCTGAGCACTATCTAAGATTGAGATGGGACCTTCCACTTCCGCTATTCTGTCTCACACAGTCGTCCGCTTGCTTCAGGGGTTGTCATATATGCAAAGAAGTGCCTCGCATCCTCGGCACTCACCTGCACCTTCCGTGTTTCTCAAAACAATGCACACGAGCGACACTTTACGTCACAATGCACTTAAACAGTCTAAAATCATCACATTTTAGCCGAGGATATGTAGATATACAGAGATTCATAAATCCATGTGTATTTCTGCATATACCCATACACGTAAACTGAGCGATGTGTAGTGATGCCGGACTGGCGATTTCCAGTCGTATCTTACCTAGAGCATCTACTATTGCTGTAGTCATGTAAAAATGACTTTCCTTTGCGAGTTCCGTGCTGCGTTTCACTTACGAGACGGAAAAGGATGGGAAGTTGCCTTTTCTAGATGTAACAGTCATGGAAAAGGGCGGAGGTTTCCACACTGCAGTCTACACTAAGGAAACAAACATAGGAATGTGCCTAAATGCCAACAGCGACTGCCCTGACAGGTACAAGAGGAGTGTTGTTAACGCATACGTCGACCGTGCTCTCAGCCACAGCTCAGAATGGAAGCAAGTCGACGAAGAACTCTGTAGGGTAAGGCAGGTCCTAGTCAATAACGGCTTCCCCAATGGTTTCATCGAAGACATCATAAGAAGGAAAGTGAAAAGCCATGCAACCTCTGAAGAGACAACTAACACCACACCTATACCCCCTATTAGACTATTTTACAGGAACTTCTTTTCCACAGCTCATAAAACGGAGGAAAGGGTCCTGAAAGATATTGTTAATAGAAACGTTATCCCTACAGACAAAAATCAGAGGATACAACTGACGATTTACTATAAAACCAGGAAAAACGGCCAGCCTACTCATGAGAAACTCTCCAGACACAAAACAGAACGCTTTAAAAGAGACTAATGTCGTCTATGCCTTCAAATGCCCACTTGAGGACTGTAAGCTCCAAAAAACCCAGTATATAGGCAAGACAACAACATCTCTTTCTAGGCGTTTAACGATGCATAAGCAACAGGGCTCCATTAAGGAACATATAATCTCTTCCCATAACCAAACCATCGCCAGAGAAATCCTAGTAAACAACACAGAAATCATCGATAGATACAGTGATAGCAGGCGGCTTGACGTTTGCGAGGCACTACACATCAAGAAGTCAACACCAGCAATCAACAGCCAATTATTGCACAACTATATTCTACCCACCTCAAGACTCCGCTCCAATATAGAAGCATCAAGAAATATGGACCAATAGGCTTTCTACAAACACTTCTATTCAATACCCATTGTTTCTGTTCTGTCTTGTGTTGATACTTTTAATACCCTATTAATATCCCCTCCTGTTCTGTCTAGTGTTAATGCCACATCACCCTTCCCACCTCACTCAAATGTAGATATAAAATCAGAGATACGTTCTAATCAGTTGTGTATTTGTGAAGTGTTTGAAAATGTAATAAGTTTTACGAAACGCGCCCGTGTCGCGTCAGACTAGAAATAAAAATGAATTTTGGAGAAATGATTTTTGATTTACCTCCAACAGTGAAGCGTAATGTACGAAAGATTGAGAAAATTCGTGTTAGAATTATTAATCTTACTTTTTCGGTCATATTTAATAATATATGTCTACAGGAAAGACTGCTACCAAAATATACTAATATATATATATATATAAATATATATATATATATATATATATATATATATATATATATATATATATATATATATATATATATATATATATATATATGACTGAAAACTCACACCCCAGAAGTGACTCGAACCCATACTACCAGGAGCAACGCAACTGGTAACTACAGGACGCCTTAATCCGCTTGACCATCACGACCGGACATAAGGAAGTGATAGCCGAAGCTATTTGAACCACTTCCCCGCCGGCACTTGGATGGTAATCTTGGGCATAGCATTTTATCAAATCATCTCATTCTTTGGAGCACACATGAGGAACACAAATATGAACCAGCCTGAATGGTCCCCAGGACTATATGCAACTGAAAACTCACAACCCAGAAGTGTGAGGATTAAGGCGTCCTGTAGATACCAGTTGCGTTGCTCCTGGGAGTATGGGTTCGAGTCACTTCTGGGGTGTGAGTTTTCAGTCGCATAAAATTCTGGGGACCATTCAGGCTTGTTCACACACACACACATACACACACACACACACACACACACACACACACACACACACACACACACACACACACACACACACACACACACACACACACACACACACACACACACACACACACACACATATATATATATATAAGCCTATACTTGCATAAACCACAAGTGAAGTTTAATAATCTTTGGACAACACCCACCAGTGGGACTCGAACCCAGAAAGCACAACTACCTTCCAGTAGCTGCCATAACTAGTATGCTTTAACCCACTACACCATCAGACCCTACAAAAGAAGTAGAGAGTTCGAGATATATATACATCCCAAACATCTCCACTTCCCGAGGGCACCAGATGAGTGTGGGGTCAGTCTGCATTTTTCGTCAAGCCACTGTCAATGTGAGAGAACTCGTGTCCAGCTTATAAGCCTATACTTGCATAAACCACAAGTGAAGATTAATAATCTTTGGACAACACCCACCAGTGGGACTTGAACCCAGAAAGCACAACTACCTTCCAGTAGCTGCCATAACTAGTATGCTTTAACCCACTACACCATCAGACCCTACAAAAGAAGTAGAGAGTTCGAGATATATATACATCCCAAACATCTCCACTTCCCGAGGGCACCAGATGAGTGTGGGGTCAGTCTGCATTTTTCGTCAAGCCACTGTCAATGTGAGAGAACTCGTGTCCAGCTTATAAGCCTATACTTGCATAACCCACAAGTGAAGATTAATAATCTTTGGACAACACCCACCAGTGGGACTCGAACCCAGAAAGCACAACTACCTTCCAGTAGCTACCATAACTAGTATGCTTTAACCCACTACAGTCCCACTGGTGGGTGTTGTCCAAAGAATATTAATCTTCACTTGTGGTTTATGCAAGTATAGGCTTATAAGCTGGACACGAGTTCTCTCACATTGACAGTGGCTTGACGAAAAATGCAGACTGACCCCACACTCATCTGGTGCCCTCGGGAAGTGGAGATGTTTGGGATGTATATATATCTCGAACTCTCTACTTCTTTTGTAGGGTCTGATGGTGTAGTGGGTAAAAGCATACTAGTTATGGCAGCTACTGGAAGGTAGTTGTGCTTTCTGGGTTCGATTCCCACTGGTGGGTGTTGTCCAAAGATTATTAATCTTCACTTGTGGTTTATGCAAGTATAGGCTTATAAGCTGCACACGAGTTCTCTCACATTGACAGTGGCTTGACGAAAAATGCAGACTGACCCCACACTCATCTGGTGCCCTCGGGAAGTGGAGATGTTTGGGATGTATATATATCTCGAACTCTCTACTTCTTTTGTAGGGTCTGATGGTGTAGTGGGTTAAAGCATACTAGTTATGGCAGCTACTGGAAGGTAGTTGTGCTTTCTGGGTTCGAGTCCCACTGGTGGGTGTTGTCCAAAGATTATTAATCTTCACTTGTGGTTTATGCAAGTATAGGCTTATAAGCTGGACACGAGTTCTCTCACATTGACAGTGGCTTGACGAAAAATGCAGACTGACCCCACACTCATCTGGTGCCCTCAGGAAGTGGAGATGTTTGGGATGTATATATATATCTCGAACTCTCTACTTCTTTTGTAGGGTCTGATGGTGTAGTGGGTTAAAGCATACTAGTTATGGCAGCTACTGGAAGGTAGTTGTGCTTTCTGGGTTCGAGTCTCACTGGTGGGTGTTGTCCAAAGATTATTAATCTTCACTTGTGGTTTATGCAAGTATAGGCTTATAAGCTGGACACGAGTTCTCTCACATTGACAGTGGCTTGACGAAAAATGCAGACTGACCCCACACTCATCTGGTGCCCTCGGGAAGTGGAGATGTTTGGGATGTATATATATCTCGAACTCTCTACTTCTTTTGTAGGGTCTGATGGTGTAGTGGGTTAAAGCATACTAGTTATGGCATCTACTGGAAGGTAGTTGTGCTTTCTGGGTTCGAGTCCCACTGGTGGGTGTTGTCCAAAGATTATTAATCTTCACTTGTGGTTTATGCAAGTATAGGCTTATAAGCTGGACACGAGTTCTCTCACATTGACAGTGGCTTGACGAAAAATGCAGACTGACCCCACACTCATCTGGTGCCCTCAGGAAGTGGAGATGTTTGGGATGTATATATATCTCGAACTCTCTACTTCTTTTGTAGGGTCTGATGGTGTAGTGGGTTAAAGCATACTAGTTATGGCAGCTACTGGAAGGTAGTTGTGCTTTCTGGGTTCGAGTCTCACTGGTGGGTGTTGTCCAAAGATTATTAATCTTCACTTGTGGTTTATGCAAGTATAGGCTTATAAGCTGGACACGAGTTCTCTCACATTGACAGTGGCTTGACGAAAAATGCAGACTGACCCCACACTCATCTGGTGCCCTCGGGAAGTGGAGATGTTTGGGATGTATATATATCTCGAACTCTCTACTTCTTTTGTAGGGTCTGATTGTGTAGTGGGTTAAAGCATACTAGTTATGGCAGCTACTGGAAGGTAGTTGTGCTTTCTGGGTTCGAGTCCCACTGGTGGGTGTTGTTCAAAGATTATTAATCTTCACTTGTGGTTTATGCAAGTATAGGCTTATAAGCTGGACACGAGTTCTCTCACATTGACAGTGGCTTGACGAAAAATGCAGACTGACCCCACACTCATCTGGTGCCCTCGGGAAGTGGAGATGTTTGGGATGTATATATATCTCGAACTCTCTACTTCTTTTGTAGGGTCTGATGGTGTAGTGGGTTTAAGCATACTAGTTATGGCAGCTACTGGAAGGTAGTTGTGCTTTCTGGGTTCGAGTCCCACTGGTGGGTGTTGTCCAAAGATTATTAATCTTCACTTGTGGTTTATGCAAGTATAGGCTTTTAAGCTGGACACGAGTTCTCTCACATTGACAGTGGCTTGACGAAAAATGCAGACTGACCCCACACTCATCTGGTGCCCTCAGGAAGTGGAGATGTTTGGGATGTATATATATCTCGAACTCTCTACTTCTTTTGTAGGGTCTGATGGTGTAGTGGGTTAAAGCATACTAGTTATGGCAGCTACTGGAAGGTAGTTGTGCTTTCTGGGTTCGAGTCTCACTGGTGGGTGTTGTCCAAAGATTATTAATCTTCACTTGTGGTTTATGCAAGTATAGGCTTATAAGCTGGACACGAGTTCTCTCACATTGACAGTGGCTTGACGAAAAATGCAGACTGACCCCACACTCATCTGGTGCCCTCGGGAAGTGGAGATGTTTGGGATGTATATATATCTCGAACTCTCTACTTCTTTTGTAGGGTCTGATGGTGTAGTGGGTTAAAGCATACTAGTTATGGCAGCTACTGGAAGGTAGTTGTGCTTTCTGGGTTCGAGTCCCACTGGTGGGTGTTGTTCAAAGATTATTAATCTTCACTTGTGGTTTATGCAAGTATAGGCTTATAAGCTGGACACGAGTTCTCTCACATTGACAGTGGCTTGACGAAAAATGCAGACTGACCCCACACTCATCTGGTGCCCTCGGGAAGTGGAGATGTTTGGGATGTATATATATCTCGAACTCTCTACTTCTTTTGTAGGGTCTGATGGTGTAGTGGGTTAAAGCATACTAGTTATGGCAGCTACTGGAAGGTAGTTGTGCTTTCTGGGTTCGAGTCCCACTGGTGGGTGTTGTCCAAAGATTATTAATCTTCACTTGTGGTTTATGCAAGTATAGGCTTATAAGCTGGACACGAGTTCTCTCACATTGACAGTGGCTTGACGAAAAATGCAGACTGACCCCACACTCATCTGGTGCCCTCGGGAAGTGGAGATGTTTGGGATGTATATATATCTCAAACTCTCTACTTCTTTTGTAGGGTCTGATGGTGTAGTGGGTTAAAGCATACTAGTTATGGCAGCTACTGGAAGGTAGTTGTGCTTTCTGGGTTCGAGTCCCACTGGTGGGTGTTGTCCAAAGATTATTAATCTTCACTTGTGGTTTATGCAAGAATAGGCTTATAAGCTGGACACGAGTTCTCTCACATTGACAGTGGCTTGACGAAAAATGCAGACTGACCCCACACTCATCTGGTGCCCTCGGGAAGTGGAGATGTTTGGGATGTATATATATCTCGAACTCTCTACTTCTTTTGTAGGGTCTGATGGTGTAGTGGGTTAAAGCATACTAGTTATGGCAGCTACTGGAAGGTAGTTGTGCTTTCTGGGTTCGATTCCCACTGGTGGGTGTTGTCCAAAGATTATTAATCTTCACTTGTGGTTTATGCAAGTATAGGCTTATAAGCTGGACACGAGTTCTCTCACATTGACAGTGGCTTGACGAAAAATGCAGACTGACCCCACACTCATCTGGTGCCCTCGGGAAGTGGAGATGTTTGGGATGTATATATATCTCGAACTCTCTACTTCTTTTGTAGGGTCTGATGGTGTAGTGGGTTAAAGCATACTAGTTATGGCAGCTACTGGAAGGTAGTTGTGCTTTCTGGGTTCGAGTCCCACTGGTGGGTGTTGTCCAAAGATTATTAATCTTCACTTGTGGTTTATGCAAGCAAAGGCTTATAAGCTGGACACGAGTTCTCTCACATTGACAGTGGCTTGACGAAAAATGCAGACTGACCCCACACTCATCTGGTGCCCTCAGGAAGTGGAGATGTTTGGGATGTATATATATCTCGAACTCTCTACTTCTTTTGTAGGGTCTGATGGTGTAGTGGGTTAAAGCATACTAGTTATGGCAGCTACTGGAAGGTAGTTGTGCTTTCTGGGTTCGAGTCTCACGGGTGGGTGTTGTCCAAAGATTATTAATCTTCACTTGTGGTTTATGCAAGTATAGGCTTATAAGCTGGACACGAGTTCTCTCACATTGACAGTGGCTTGACGAAAAATGCAGACTGACCCCACACTCATCTGGTGCCCTCGGGAAGTGGAGATGTTTGGGATGTATATATATCTCGAACTCTCTACTTCTTTTGTAGGGTCTGATGGTGTAGTGGGTTAAAGCATACTAGTTATGGCAGCTACTGGAAGGTAGTTGTGCTTTCTGGGTTCGAGTCCCACTGGTGGGTGTTGTTCAAAGATTATTAATCTTCACTTGTGGTTTATGCAAGTATGTGCTTATAAGCTGGACACGAGTTCTCTCACATTGACAGTGGCTTGACGAAAAATGCAGACTGACCCCACACTCATCTGGTGCCCTCGGGAAGTGGAGATGTTTGGGATGTATATATATCTCGAACTCTCTACTTCTTTTGTAGGGTCTGATGGTGTAGTGGGTTAAAGCATACTAGTTATGGCAGCTGCTGGAAGGTAGTTGTGCTTTCTGGGTTCGAGTCCCACTGGTGGGTGTTGTCCAAAGATTATTAATCTTCACTTGTGGTTTATGCAAGTATAGGCTTATAAGCTGGACACGAGTTCTCTCACATTGACAGTGGCTTGACGAAAAATGCAGACTGACCCCATATTCATCTGGTGCCCTCGGGAAGTGGAGATGTTTGGGATGTATATATATCTCGAACTCTCTACTTCTTTTGTAGGGTCTGATGGTGTAGTGGGTTAAAGCATACTAGTTATGGCAGCTACTGGAAGGTAGTTGTGCTTTCTGGGTTCGAGTCCCACTGGTGGGTGTTGTCCAAAGATTATTAATCTTCACTTGTGGTTTATGCAAATATAGGCTTATAAGCTGGACACGAGTTCTCTCACATTGACAGTGGCTTGACGAAAAATGCAGACTGACCCCACACTCATCTGGTGCCCTCGGGAAGTGGAGATGTTTGGGATGTATATATATCTCGGACTCTCTACTTCTTTTGTAGGGTCTGATGGTGTAGTGGGTTAAAGCATACTAGTTATGGCAGCTACTGGAAGGTAGTTGTGCTTTCTGGGTTCGATTCCCACTGGTGGGTGTTGTCCAAAGATTATTAATCTTCACTTGTGGTTTATGCAAGTATAGGCTTATAAGCTGGACACGAGTTCTCTCACATTGACAGTGGCTTGACGAAAAATGCAGACTGACAACACACTCATCTGGTGCCCTCGGGAAGTGGAGATGTTTGGGATGTATATATATCTCGAACTCTCTACTTCTTTTGTAGGGTCTGATGGTGTAGTGGGTTAAAGCATACTAGTTATGGCAGCTACTGGAAGGTAGTTGTGCTTTCTGGGTTCGAGTCCCATTGGTGGGTGTTGTCCAAAGATTATTAATCTTCACTTGTGGTTTATGCAAGTATAGGCTTATAAGCTGGACACGAGTTCTCTCACATTGACAGTGGCTTGACAAAAAATGCAGACTGACCCCACACTCATCTGGTGCCCTCAGGAAGTGGAGATGTTTGGGATGTATATATATCTCGAACTCTCTACTTCTTTTGTAGGGTCTGATGGTGTAGTGGGTTAAAGCATACTAGTTATGGCAGCTACTGGAAGGTAGTTGTGCTTACTGGGTTCGAGTCTCACTGGTGGGTGTTGTCCAAAGATTATTAATCTTCACTTGTGGTTTATGCAAGTATAGGCTTATAAGCTGGACACGAGTTCTCTCACATTGACAGTGGCTTGACGAAAAATGCAGACTGACCCCACACTCATCTGGTGCCCTCGGGAAGTGGAGATGTTTGGGATGTATATATATCTCGAACTCTCTACTTCTTTTGTAGGGTCTGATGGTGTAGTGGGTTAAAGCATACTAGTTATGGCAGCTACTGGAAGGTAGTTGTGCTTTCTGGGTTCGAGTCCCACTGGTGGGTGTTGTCCAAAGATTATTAATCTTCACTTGTGGTTTATGCAAGTATAGGCTTATAAGCTGGACACGAGTTCTCTCACATTGACAGTGGCTTGACGAAAAATGCAGACTGAGCCCACACTCATCTGGTGCCCTCGGGAAGTGGAGATGTTTGGGATGTATATATATCTCAAACTCTCTACTTCTTTTGTAGGGTCTGATGGTGTAGTGGGTTAAAGCATACTAGTTATGGCAGCTACTGGAAGGTAGTTGTGCTTTCTGGGTTCGAGTCCCACTGGTGGGTGTTGTCCAAAGATTATTAATCTTCACTTGTGGTTTATGCAAGAATAGGCTTATAAGCTGGACACGAGTTCTCTCACATTGACAGTGGCTTGACGAAAAATGCAGACTGACCCCACACTCATCTGGTGCCCTCGGGAAGTGGAGATGTTTGGGATGTATATATATCTCGAACTCTCTACTTCTTTTGTAGGGTCTGATGGTGTAGTGGGTTAAAGCATACTAGTTATGGCAGCTACTGGAAGGTAGTTGTGCTTTCTGGGTTCGATTCCCACTGGTGGGTGTTGTCCAAAGATTATTAATCTTCACTTGTGGTTTATGCAAGTATAGGCTTATAAGCTGGACACGAGTTCTCTCACATTGACAGTGGCTTGACGAAAAATGCAGACTGACCCCACACTCATCTGGTGCCCTCGGGAAGTGGAGATGTTTGGGATGTATATATATCTCGAACTCTCTACTTCTTTTGTAGGGTCTGATGGTGTAGTGGGTTAAAGCATACTAGTTATGGCAGCTACTGGAAGGTAGTTGTGCTTTCTGGGTTCGAGTCCCACTGGTGGGTGTTGTCCAAAGATTATTAATCTTCACTTGTGGTTTATGCAAGAAAAGGCTTATAAGCTGGACACGAGTTCTCTCACATTGACAGTGGCTTGACGAAAAATGCAGACTGACCCCACACTCATCTGGTGCCCTCAGGAAGTGGAGATGTTTGGGATGTATATATATCTCGAACTCTCTACTTCTTTTGTAGGGTCTGATGGTGTAGTGGGTTAAAGCATACTAGTTATGGCAGCTACAGGAAGGTAGTTGTGCTTTCTGGGTTCGAGTCTCACTGGTGGGTGTTGTCCAAAGATTATTAATCTTCACTTGTGGTTTATGCAAGTATAGGCTTATAAGCTGGACACGAGTTCTCTCACATTGACAGTGGCTTGACGAAAAATGCAGACTGACCCCACACTCATCTGGTGCCCTCGGGAAGTGGAGATGTTTGGGATGTATATATATCTCGAACTCTCTACTTCTTTTGTAGGGTCTGATGGTGTAGTGGGTTAAAGCATACTAGTTATGGCAGCTACTGGAAGGTAGTTGTGCTTTCTGGGTTCGAGTCCCACTGGTGGGTGTTGTTCAAAGATTATTAATCTTCACTTGTGGTTTATGCAAGTATGTGCTTATAAGCTGGACACGAGTTCTCTCACATTGACAGTGGCTTGACGAAAAATGCAGACTGACCCCACACTCATCTGGTGCCCTCGGGAAGTGGAGATGTTTGGGATGTATATATATCTCGAACTCTCTACTTCTTTTGTAGGGTCTGATGGTGTAGTGGGTTAAAGCATACTAGTTATGGCAGCTGCTGGAAGGTAGTTGTGCTTTCTGGGTTCGAGTCCCACTGGTGGGTGTTGTCCAAAGATTATTAATCTTCACTTGTGGTTTATGCAAGTATAGGCTTATAAGCTGGACACGAGTTCTCTCACATTGACAGTGGCTTGACGAAAAATGCAGACTGACCCCATATTCATCTGGTGCCCTCGGGAAGTGGAGATGTTTGGGATGTATATATATCTCGAACTCTCTACTTCTTTTGTAGGGTCTGATGGTGTAGTGGGTTAAAGCATACTAGTTATGGCAGCTACTGGAAGGTAGTTGTGCTTTCTGGGTTCGAGTCCCACTGGTGGGTGTTGTCCAAAGATTATTAATCTTCACTTGTGGTTTATGCAAATATAGGCTTATAAGCTGGACACGAGTTCTCTCACATTGACAGTGGCTTGACGAAAAATGCAGACTGACCCCACACTCATCTGGTGCCCTCGGGAAGTGGAGATGTTTGGGATGTATATATATCTCGGACTCTCTACTTCTTTTGTAGGGTCTGATGGTGTAGTGGGTTAAAGCATACTAGTTATGGCAGCTACTGGAAGGTAGTTGTGCTTTCTGGGTTCGATTCCCACTGGTGGGTGTTGTCCAAAGATTATTAATCTTCACTTGTGGTTTATGCAAGTATAGGCTTATAAGCTG
>NC_091191.1:16004825-16022325 GCF_040958095.1 Procambarus clarkii
GAATAAAACACTCCTTGACATAAGAATGCAAACAATCACTCACCTCTCACTGCGTCTTGCACGCTAATGACAACCAAACACTATCAACTCCCTACAAGTAATCCACCAGAACTTCCCTTCCACCTCTGGAAGTTCACTACCCTGATATCTTTAGGTTCTTCCGGGCTTAACTACCAGGATCCTCTGCAGCTCCTCCAGGCTGCTATCATGAAGTTTCCTTGAGCAACTACGGTGCTTCACCCTTCTGCTAGGGTTCTCCACAGCTCTCTTGGCTGCTTCACCATGAAGTTCCCTCGAGCAACTATGGTGCTTCACCACCTCTACAGAAGCACGTGACACTCCTCTTCACTGCTTCTCCTCACAGCTCGAGTTCCTCTGCTCCACTACCTTGGAGTCTCATCAACTACTTCATCTGTGCTGGCTTCGAAGTTCTCAGCAACTTCTTCCCCAAAGACAAACCTGCAACCCATCGACACTCCAATAAAAATGTTTCCCCTTTAACACATAAACAAAAATAATCACACAATATGTTTGCCTCCAACCTCTATCTGTTCTCTACATACTGTGAGAGTGGACTCCATCGTTGGGCGGGTCCATGCTCCACCTTGCCCGGCGACGGTCCACACTCACGCTGGGAGGGTCATCCGCCGTCAGGAGCCGGGCTCCCTCAGTTGCCTGCCAGCGCTCAGAGGGGACGGACGTCGCTCCGTGTTCCTCCCTCTCCACTCTCTTATTTTAGGCTTTCTGCCTAATCAAAACATGTCTAACTTATAAATAAACATCGCTACTGTCGCTGGGCACACAACCAACTACAAGCAATCACTATGAACTGGCTTAAATCGTGCTTACCACAGATTGTCTCGTCGAGGGCGCTCCTCTCTCTGACGGAGCCTGATCAGGGCGTTCCACACAGCCCACGAAAATGTCTCTGGGCGGTTTAATAAACACTCCTCGTCGCCCAGGACTTGAGACCACACTTCCCCAGCTGGTACGTCTGCACACTTCTCTTCTCTTCGAGATATCACTAGGGGTTCCTTTCTGACGGGAGCTCAACGGAGCGCGGCTTACCCCCTGCGATGTCTGGCTTCAAGTGAGGTCAAAGCCCTCCAGAAGCGAGCCTCACGCCTCCAGCAAAATGTCCACATCTCCAAGCCAGTCATTTATCTGTTTTCTTCTTCACTGCCCATAATCTTAAATTGTTATTTAAATCCAACAAACTATTTTACATCTGTGTTATCACCTCTATATTTCTTAGACCTTCCGGTTAGGTCAGGCATGCTGAATAACTCTCAAGGGGGGAGACTCGTTTCTCCTGCAGGCTGAGATCATAACACTATCTAAGATAATTAGACGAGCCAAAACTAAATGCTACGAAGATAAATTTACCCAAATAAAGAGCAACATTAAAAAAGCTTGGGGCACAATTTCACAAATATTGGGATCTAAGATTTTAAATAACAAACCAACACTCCTGTCCAATAACGATGGTCAGCTTTCAGCCTCAGATTCTGCTATTGAGTTCAATAGGTTCTTCTCTTCCATTAGGTCATCCCTTGCAAATGATATTCCATCTTCAGTACTGATGTTAAGGACTATCTCACAGGTAACTATCCACAGTCTCTGTACCTAAAGCCTATTAATTCCACTGACGTCAATGAGATAATCCTTTCCCTTAAAACCAAGTCTAGTGCCCTTGAGGAGATACCAACTTTAATTTACAAAAAAGCCTCCAGAACTTTAGCCCCTGCTATTGCATTGCTCTTCAACAAGTCACTTGAACTCCAAACCTTTCCAGATATCCTAAAAAAAACACGAGTTACCCCTGTACACAAATGTGGTGATCTCACAGATGTTAACAACTACAGACCTATATCAATCCTGCCTAACTTGTCAAAAAATTTTGAAAAACTAATCTACAAGCAGCTTTACTCTTATCTAGCCAAACACAATATACTTAGCTCTTACCAATATAACTTCAGACCCAAAAAAAGCACTAACGATGCACTTTTTAGTATGCTTAACTTGATTCATACAGCTTTTGATAAAAATGAGTTCCCTGTTGGGTTATTTGTGGACCTGCATAAGGCTTTTGACACTGTCAACCACCAAAACCTTCTTCTTAAATTACATCATTATAGAGTCAGAGGACACTCTCTGCAATACCTCAAATCCTACCTTACTGACAGGCTCCAGTATGTTTCTGTGAATAATTCAATTTCTCCCACCCTACCCATCAACATTGGTGTTCCTCAGGGCAGCATACTTGGCCCTCTCCTCTTTCTCATCTACATTAATGACCTTCCAAATGCCTCCCAACACCTCAAACCAATTCTATTTGCTGACGACACAACCTTTATTTACTCCAGTCCTGACCCCCCTTGCTCTAAATGCCACAGTAAATACTGAGCTAAATAAAGTCCATCTTTGGCTAACTGCCAAAAAACTCACCCTTAACATTGACAAAACTTTCTATATTCTGTTTGGCAATAAATCCTCTAATCAAATAAATCTCAAAATAAACAATACCCAAATTTGTAACAAATTAGATGGCAAATTCCTTGGCATTCTCATTGACCACAAGCTGAATTTCCAGGGACACATTCTAAATATATCAAAAAATGTTTCAAAAACTGTTGGCATTCTTTCTAAGATCAGATATTATGTAACCCGCCCTGCCCTAGTGACTCTCTATTACTCCCTCATCTATCCATATCTCAACTATGGTATTTGTGCTTGGGGTTCTACTACCCAAAATCATTTACGTCCTCTAATTACTCAACACAAAGCTGCTATTAGGACAATATCCAACTCTGGCCCCAGACATCACTCGGTACCCCTACTCAAATCTCTGAATATGTTAGACATTAAATCACTGCACATTCTCTCATGTGTATTATACATATATAAAACGCTGAACTGTAATGCCAATCCTGACCTCAAAAGCTTCATAGAAGGTTGTAACAGAACCCATGAGCACCACACCAGAAATAAATACAGTTTTGATATTCCTAGAGTACGACTTAATCAAACTAGAAATGCTCTACAAATCAAGGGACCCAGAATGTGGAATGACCTTCCCAACCATGTTAAAGACTGTAGCTCTCTCAACCAGTTTAAGATAAAAACGAAGCTATACCTAATAAATTCCCTGTAACCTACCTTACCCCTCTATTGTCAACCAATGTCTGTTTTTTTTAAATGGCGCTGTTTGTCGACAGAATTGTATTTGTGCTGCTTTTTCAGCCGTGTTCCCCCCTTTTTTATCTCTTTTTTTATTTGTTCTCAACTCATTTTATTCTTTATGCTCAATTAGTATTAAGCTTTTAGTCATTTAAGTTTTTCATGCCCGAAACGCTTTGCGTAATAGAGGCTTTAGGCATTGTATGTACTAGCACTGTCTATAAATCCATCACTCTTTGTAAAATCTCTTGTATGTATGTACCTTACCTAAATAAACATTTGATTTGATTTGATTTGATTTTAGAAGTGCTGCTGATTGTATTGGATGAACCATAGATGTGTGGCTCCTCTTGCATGATAGTATGATGATAGATGGAATTACTGGTGTCGATTTCACTTTGCCTCAGATCTACAAGATTTTGTTGAAGTTCTCGGTGTACTGCTGCTCTCAGATTGCTCATTGACAATCCAAGCTTACACTCAATTTCTCCTTTAAAGACAGATTCTTTGGCTAACTCATCAACTCTATCATGCATTCGGAGCCAACATGAGATGGACTCTGTTACCATCTTTAATATCTTTTTTGTATCGGGCACGAGCATGTTACAGTTATGTCTTAAACAGTTGAGAGCAATTAAGGATGATAAGGAGTCACTTACAATTAATGTATCAAGTTTGGAGACTTGTCCATATTTCAGTGCAAGAAGCAAGGCAAGTAGTTCTGTCTGAAGGGTAGAGGCCCAGTTGTTTTTACGGACTCCTCACTTACGGACATTTATATACAAGAAGGTACATTGTGGGGTTAAGAGAGAACATAGAAATGAAGTTGATTTTACATTCTTGTAAAGCCACTAGAACGCATAGCGTGTCGGGCAAATCCTTAAACTATCAGATAATTATAAGTAGATAATTTACAAAAAATTTAGATAGTAAAATTGACAAAAAATGTTTGCAGGTACTTTACACCTTTATTTTACAGGTACAGATAATTTTAAGAAGATAAATTACAGTAAAATTGATAAAAATTTGTTACCGGTACATTGTAAGACATTTTGACACAAAAACAAAGATTGGAATAATACACAATAGTAACAATACACTATAATGAACAAGGATTACTAAGTACATTAGGATAACAATTCAGGGTTATTCATTGGTTCAGTGAAGCACAATTTGAGAATCATTTCAAGGAATAATGCAGTAGAATATGTAATCAAAATAACAACCATGATATCAGATGATATCTAAGATTACAATTGTAAAGTTATATGGCTTAGGTACAAATATTGGGGAATTGGATAGCACTAGATACAGTGCGACTTATAGCACTAGGTAGGAAATTATGAAGATGAAATTAGGTACTTTTTGGCTTTATTTTTGAATAAGGCAAAAGTTGGACAGCTTTCAATTCATTAGGGAGTGAGTTCCATAGACTACGTCCCGTTATTTGCATAGTGTTTACACAGATTAAGTTTGACTCTGGGGATATCAAAGAGATATTTATGTCTGGTGTGGTGATAATGGGTCCTATTACATCTGTCCAGGAAGAGTTTCAGAACAGGGTTTACACATAAGAAAAGGGTTTTATAAATGTAATTGACACAAGAGAATGTATGGAGTGAATTTATGTTTAGCATATTTAGGGATATAAACAAGGGAGCTGTGTGTTGTCTGAAAGCAGAGTTTTTTATTGTCCTGTAATAGATTTTTGCTGGGTGATTATGGGCTTGAGGTAGTTTGCAGAGGTTGAACCCCTTGCACAGATACCATAAGTAAGATTGGGATAGATAAGTGCATAATAGAGTGAGAGGAGAGCAGAGTATGGTACATAATATTTGATCTTTGAGAGTATACCAGCTGTTTTAGAAACCTTTTTAGTTATGTGTTGTATGTGGGTGCTGAAGTTGAATCTCTTGTCTAAGTATAGGCCAAGAAACTTTCCATAATTGTTATTGTAAATGTTAACATTGTCTATCTGAAGCTGAATTGCGTTTGTTGATTTGCTTCCAAATAAGATGTAGTAGATATTTTCTATGTTTAGTGTGAGTTTGTTGGTTAACATCCATAAGTGGACTTTTTTTAATTCATTTTTTACAACATTATTTAATATGAGTGGGTTGGGGTCAGAGTAGATGAGAGTAGTATCATCAGCAAACATTATTGGTTTATGCATGTTAGAGACATTAGGCAGATCATTGATGTATATAAGAAATAGGAGGGTCCTAGGATGCTGCCCTTTGGCACCCCTACAGTTAGTGATAAAGTGAGAGAGGTTATATCATTGATGGCTACATATTGGTGTCTGTCACTAAGATAGGATCGGATATAGTTCAGGGCAACGCCTCGGATTCCATAATGCTTGAGTTTAAGTAAGAGGTAGTTATGAAACTCCCTATTGTCAAGGGCTGAGTAGATTAAGTCAAGTAGACTGTTACGACCCTGGGTTCTCCAGTGGAAACCAGAGGTCAAAATTGAGCTATTAAACTTTCTGGTAGTACAGTTTAGTGCATCACGAGCGGCAATTGTTTGTATCTTCCCTGCCAGACGTAAGACTATTATTGTTTCTCAAAGAGCATTTAAAGACTGAGCTGGGGGTTGATTATTAAATAATAACATAGGCACCAACTTTGCTTACTAATACTTTCTAATCATTTGTAAAGTAACAATACGTTGCATAGGGGAAGATCTTTAATGTGCTTAGCTGCACGATCAATTAGGCTCCTTCCGGCACCACGACATGGGAGGCCTAGCTGGTCGCTAGGAGGTTCTTCTCTGGCTGGTGTTCGTGGGACGAGACCTACTCTGTGGCTGCATCCCTACTCTCCTCCCTTCTCCTCTTACTTATTTCCCTTACCTTAAGTTCCTGTACCATTAAGTTAAGTATTGTATGATTTCTAAGTGTACCTACTCTGGTAGTAACGATTGGTGAGACCTGGGGGTAGTAGTTGCCAGTGTTTTGGGTAACCCTAAGTGTTGTGTTTTGTATTAGGGTACCACATGGTCTCACTACCCTAAGCTGCATCCAGCTTCAGTGCTTATCCAGTAGTACTTTACCCTAGCTTGTTATTAGTGTAAACCTTGTATCCTACCTATGTGGACCAAGGCTTTTAACGTACGATAGTGTGGTAAAGTTATTATTATTATTGTTATTGGTGTGAGTGTATATGGGGGGTTGTTAAGGGGTTAATAAATAAGTACATGAATTACAGAGTATCCCTTCTTCCTCTGTGGGAGTGCATTGATCAACCCTTAGACTAACATATATGGTCTAGTAGCAAGTTATTACTACTGTGGATAGTTTATTTTGGAGGCCGGGCCTTTTAGCTCTCCCATATTTGATACTCTTGTCTTCTAACTACCCTTACCCCTTAATAATACCAAGTCCCCCATAAAAGCCACACACACATATTATTTATAACAAGTTGTTGGCCAGTCCGGGAGGAACATTATAAGTGTAAAAAATTAGATTCTTGAGTGCCAAAACTAAAATTTTTTGTTTTCCGCAGAACGGTTGTGTGCTAGCCTAGGGTCCAGCTCTTCTAGCAAAGGACATTCTTGCACTGACTGGACACCCAGCTGGATCCCTTCACGATTAAGGTTAGTGTGGCCTTGTGTTAGGGGCCGTGCAAATTTTTGTTTTTTTTCCAATTTTTATTTTTTAATTTTTTCTTTGGCTGGGAGCTAAAATTATTAGTGATGTCATCTGAAATGCAGAGACTAGCAGGTGAGCCTTCAGCAGTAGAGATAAAGAAACTTACCAAGTCTAATTTAGTATTGTTAGGCAAGGAATTTGGCCTAGAATTAAATGATGCGGATAAAAAGTGGACTTTGGTGAATGAAATATTACAACATTGTATTGATGAAGAACTATTGGCAAGTGATACACCTTTATGCCAGCCTAGCCAAGCAGAAAGTGCAGCTCATAAGGATAGAGAATTAGCTCTAGAGTTAGCAAGAATAAAATTAGAGGAGCAAAGACTCAAAACCGAGGAGGCTAGAATTAGAGCGAATGCCACTGGACCTCCACCTGCCGGGGATTCAAACCCCAGGCATTATGAGAAAAAGCATAATTTGCCTGAATTTTCCGAGTCAGACCCTGAAAGGTTTTTCAACCATTTTCAGAGATTGGCCATGTCCATGAACTGGCCAAAGAAAGAGTGGGTGAAAATCCTACAGGAAGACTTAGGGGTAAAGCACAAGATATTTTTATAAACATGCCTGACGACGAGTGTTTTGAATATGATAAAGTCAGGGAATGTATTTTGCGGGCATATGAAATTACTCCTGAAGCTCACCGCCAAGTTTATCGCAACCTTAGGCCTACTCACAACCAACCGCTCACTGAATTTGTTAGTGATCAAATTAGATTGTTTGATAGATGGATTCGCTCGGCGAAAGCCGAAACATACGAGGCTCTCAGGAACTTAGTTTTAATGGAGCATTTTATAGATATTATGCCAGAGAATGTTTCACAGTACATTAAAGGAAGGATAGAGTCAAATTCTAAAATAGGGGATTTGGCCAAGTTGGCAGAAAACTACCAATTGGCGGGCAAAAGGCCCAATAAAAATAATTATACCCCACAGAGTAGCAAAACTTATACCCACAGCCAGTCCAGACCAGCTCATTCTAACCCTTTAACTAATGCACCTTCTGTTTCAGACATAACTAACCCTGTTAAAGTGTCTAGCCCCACGGCACCTAAGGGTGAACTGAAGGGTAATTCTGTTAGTAATATCTCTTCTCCCCGACGTTTTTGTGGTCACTGTAATCGTCCAAACCACACTATTAGCCATTGTTGGCAACTGTACCCGGAAAAAAGACCCAATGCTCTAGTTGTGACACAGGGCTTGAGGCCTTCGGAAGGGTTAGGGAGTAAGACCTCCAATCCACAGTGGTTGGACTTGCTTACCCCATTCTTATCGAAAGGGAGACTACTTTTGTCTGAGGGTTCTTCCTGGAAGGACGTGGTGATCTCCCGAGACACCGGTGCCATCCAGACTTTAATTTTAGAGAGTGCGTTGCAAAGTGCCAACACTTTCGACACTGGAGAGGTGGTGCTGGTCGAGGGTGTCACTAGTGATACTCGAGCAGTACCCCTCCATAAGGTTACCCTGGAATCTGATTTCCACAAGGGTGTTTGTACAGTCGGAGTCACTTCATACCTGCCTTTCCCTAATGTTGTTGATTCCTAATGTTCCCTTTCCCTAATGTTGATGATACTAGTATCCTAGTATCCTAGGAACTAAACAACACTCACATAACCAAATAAAACTCTACAAGGATGGGGATATACCGTCAACTGATTTAGAAATGGCAAATGAATTTAATAGTTTCTTTTCATCGGTTGGTGCTAATCTTGCCAGTAAAATCCCACAGACTCAGACACATATTAACACATATCTCTCAGGCAGCTATCCAAACTCTCTTCTCCTTTCACCATTCAGCCCGGCAGATGTTGTGTCCATCATACACTCTCTAAAAACCAAGGCAGGGAACACCAGTGAAATTCCGTCCATTGTGTACAAGAGAGCCTCCCATGCCCTTGCCCCACCCATAGCACTACTGTTCAACAAATCTATAGAGTGTCACACCTTCCCTGATATCCTCAAAAAAGCAAGAGTAACGCCAGTCCATAAAGGAGGCAATCCGGCGGACATAAACAATTATAGACCAATATCAAATCTACCCATTCTATCAAAAATATTTGAAAAAATTATTTACAAACAGCTCTATTCCTACCTCGTAAAATTCCAACCCGTTCTCACACAAGACAGTACATATATGACTAGTGCTTAAAGTCAATATGTGGAATGTGATTTAGTACATATGTGATATATTCCCAGTTAACTTTTTTACCAAGGCTCAAACTCTTCCTCACGTACCAATTTACGTCTCACAGTACTCGTCCATCAACGTAGATAGCTGAATAGTCGTGATTGGTTCAATTATAACGAAAATTGTAGTTTTCAGGTCCCACATGGGTTGTGAAATTCACCTACTATTGTCCATGCTCTTATAATATTACAGATCAGCTACATCCTATTGAAGGCTCGTAGTTTTGTTTTGAGAAATATTAGTTGTTCTTAGTAAATTATAATAAGCACAATAAATTATTACATAGAATAAGTGCTTCACCAATCAATATTATATACTATAGTTTGTGCTTTAGAAATCTTTAAAGAATGTTTTGTAGGAACGCTAACAGAAAACGATGTTATGTTGGAATGTATATAGGGTAAACTACTGCAAACAGGATGGTATGGTGTGGATTATTGGAAACTATAGGATTAGGGTCCACTACCACCTGTTAGGTGGGTAAGGGGTCCAATAACACCCGCAGGATGAGTATGGGGGTCACATCCACCCACAGGAATGGTATGGGGATCACTTCCACCCACAGGAAGGGTATGGGATCCAATACCATCCACTGGATGTGTATTGCGTCCACTACCACCGACAGGATGGGTATGGGCTCACAACCACCCACAGGATAGGTATGGGGTCCAATACCACCCACAGGATGAGTATGGGGTCCACTATAACCCACAGGATGGGTATGGGGCTCCAACCACCCACAGAATAAGTATGGGGTACAATAACACCCACTGGATATGTATGGCATCCATTGCCCCCACAGGATGACTATAGGGTACAGTATCGCCCACAGGATTAGTATATAGGGTTCACTGCCGCCCACACAGTCGGTATGGAGTCCACCGCCACCCCAGGGTCGGTATGGGGTTCACCTACCGCCCACTGGGTCGCTTATGAAGTCAACTACCGTCCACAGGGTCGGTAGGGGTCCACTACCGCCACAGGGTCGGCAGGGGGTCCACTGCCACCCACTGGGTCGGTAGGGGGTCCACTGCCGCCCACAGGATCGATAGGGGGTCCACTGCCGCCCACAGGGTCGATATGGGGGGGGTCCACTACCGCCCACAGGATCGATAGGGGGTCCACTGCCGCCCACAGGGTCGGTAGGGGGTCCACTGCCGCCCACACGTTCGGTAGGGGTCCACTGCCGCCCACAGGGTCGGTAGGGGGTCCAACTGCCGCCCACAGGACCGATAGGGGGTCCAACTGCCGCCCACAAGGGTCGATAGGGGGTCCCTTACCGCCCACAGGGTCTCTATGAAGTCAACTACCGCCCATAGTGTTTTGTATAGTGTCCACTATCGCCCATAGTGTTATTATGGGGTCCACTACCCCTCATAGGGTCGGTATGGGGGTCCATTACTACCCACAGGGTGTGTCTGGGGTCTATTTTGGCAATACTGCTTTTCCAATCTCATTTGTTGTTCAATGTAAAATATTTGTTGCTCGACTTGCAACAATTTATATATATATATATATAGTATAGTGCCTTTGCAATAATGTACCAATGTGTGTATTTTCATAACTCGTTTTAAATTGTTGAAAAATAAATAACTACATTGTGAATGCAAGTCAATGTTTACATGCTAAATCAGAGTTGCCAGATTCCGCTTAAAATAGCAAATTGTGCTTATTTTCAAAGCTTGAGAATTTAGCTTTAAAGTAGTTAAAAAAACTACGAATTTCGCAATTTGCTATGTACTTTAGTGTACTATTTTAAAATAAGATTGGTTTTTAAGCTGCAAGTCATATGAATCTCAAAAAAAGTATATTATTAACAATCTTATCTCCATAGTTCACTAGTTTCTGTAAATCAGATCTGGTAACTGTAGGCCAAGTACTGGAAGACTCAAGACACAATGTGTTGAAGCTATTCTCTTTGAAGAAGTCATCTCGACAGGATCTTCCAGCTCCAGCTATAAAACTTCACCAAACATGGATCTACCTAGTACATCAAATGGTAAGGAATTACTAAACTGTACAAAGTTTTATGCTAGAACATTTGTTACAGAATTGTCCCTGTCAGGGACAATTCAGTCCCTATTCTATGTGTACTCCATCACATAGTGACGGAGTATGTGGGAATAATTTTGTTGACACTGTCCATTTTGTCAATTCTACAACAGCAGATAATATGAATTCCCAGAGATATTTGTAACTTGAGATACTTCGTTTGGTTTGGTTAAGTTAGGTTAGGTTAGCCTAACCCAGTAAATCCTCCCCGGCTAGAATATAAACCCCGGACAAAGTGCTCGTGAAATGCCAGGCATTTGCAAATATGAGGATGTGGTTGATTAGATTATATTCTTTTCTATATCATAGATGTTCAATATATGAAAAATATTTTAGACTTAAAAATGGACCCCTGAGGTACTCAACTTAACACATTTCTTCATATTCATTCCCATTTAGTATGACCTTTTGCTCTCTTTGTTTTAACTATTGTTTTGTGCACTTTACAATTTTTTTCATGAACCTGTAATTTCCTTGCTAGTCTTCCATGTGGTACCTTATTAAAGTCTTTAGCATAATCCATGTATACTACATCCACCGGAAACCCTTTATCTGAGTACCATGTTACCATGTCCCAAAAGTGAGGAGGTTTATTGGCTGGTACATTGTAAGAAAGTATCACAAAGATTACTATGTACATTAAAGTAAAATTTGAGGGTTATCAACATATAAATTGTAGCATAATTTGAGGAATATTTCAAGGTATAATATAGTAAGATATGCATTCAATATAACAATCATGATATAAGGTGATAGCAATGATTACAATGGAAAAGTTGTATGGTTTAGGCACATATATTCTGGCATTGGATTTCATAAGATACAGTGCGAGTTTAATACACTAGTTAGGAAACTATCAAGAAAAAATTTAGGTACTTTTTGGTTTTATTTTTTAAAATGGCAGAAGTTGGACAGTTTTTAAATTTGTTAGCAAGTTAGTTCCATAGACAAGGTCCCTTTATTTGCATAGAGTATTTACACAGAATAACTTTGACTCTGGGGATATCAAAGATATTTATTTCTGGTATTGTGATTCTATTATGGGTTCTATTGCACATGCCCAGCTATGCTTCAAACATTTATTTTGTTGCATTTTCCCAGATAGTGTTATTGTTTAAATATTATTTGCTTTTCAGCTAACATATCTGCGTGGCTGTGGGTATGAATCAATCGTTATCTATTACAAGAAAGGACCAGCACGGGTGACACATGGTATTTTACCAAACAACGTAATACAAGAAGAGGACAAGAAGATCTTCACCACTAACTTCTTTTTGTGTAAGTAGTTCACATAATATATAAATATATCACCACCTATTATTTTCTCTCATATATATATATATATATACATATGTATATATATATATATATACATATGTATATATATATATATATATATATATATATATATATATATATGTATATATATATATATGTATATATATATATATATATATATATATATATATATATATATATATATATATATATATATATATATATATATATATATATATATATATAATTTCAATTCAATCATCTCTGTCGTTGATGTATATGGCAAAAAGTGTGTGGCCCAATACAGCACTATGTCTTAACGTAATGGGTCCAAGGGCCCATAAGGTCTCGACAGCATTAAGGGCCCTTTAGCAAACCAGTGTGCTGGTGCCCCTATGACACCCATGACGTCTTTGTATCATTTCAAGTTTGTACATGTACTTCTTAAGATATGGGCACCATACAACTGCTGCATATTCTAGCTTTTGTCTAAAAAAATCATGAACAATTTATTTATTATTTATCCATGAATGCCAGAACTAAACCCTGTGGTACTCCACTCGTGACATTTCTCCAGTCCAATACATTGCCTCTGATTACTGCCCTCATTTTTCTATCAGTTTGAAATTTTTTAATCCATGTTAGAAGCTTACCTGTCACCCCTCCAATATGTTCCAGTTTCCAGAACAAACTCTTATGTGGAATTCTATTGAATGCCTCTATTAGGTCCAGATAGATGCAGTCAACCCAACCATATCTTTCCTGTAAAATTTCTGCGGCTCGATCATAGTAACTGATTAAATTTGTTACACAGGATCTTCCATTTCAAAATTTTTTATTTTTTATTTTTATTTTTTTCCAGCACGCACAAGGAAGCTTGATGCAGATAAACTTACATTAGGATCAGAAGGTGATAGCGATAATGCCCTGGAAAAAAATCCTGACGAGCTACAAGTGCAGCAGGTGCATAAAGTCCAAAAAGTACCGCAGGTGCAAGAAATTCAACAATTACAAAAAGTTCCGCAGGTGGAACATTTACAAAAAGTTCCGCCGGTGCAACAAGGGCTACCATTAGCAATCCTTCAGAAACAGCAAGAAGTACAAGTAGTAAAATTTGAACCACAGGGAACTACACCAGGAAAACAGTGTAGTAACAACGGAATGGGAATTTTAAAATACCTGAGGAAACAGGTAAAAAAGGACAAACAATAGAAATGGTTCCTTACACATTATTTGGTAGTTTATAGGTATTTTACTTATAATACTTTATATTATGTCTACAGTTTATAATTTAGTTTACAGTTAATTTACTTTTCAACTTCCATATCTTACATGAAGGATTTTTACTGTTTTTCATTTTTAAAACCTTATTAGTATCATTTATAGTTTAGTGTCAATTCACTTATAATACAATATATGGAATAATTTACTAAATTCATTTAACTATAATAAATTTAAATAAACATTTTTACCCCAGGATGAGTTTCAGTCACCCTACCCAAAAAATTAATGTTTCTTTATTACTAATCTTGTGAGAGGTAGCTTATTGTGCAGCCCATACTCATTCTGTGAGTGTTAGTTTATTGTGCACCCCATAGTCATCATGTCACCCAAGCCTGCTGCAGCTGCACCTGAGGGGTGGTGTAGGGAACCATTAGTGTACTATTATGATTTGAGAGAGAGAATGCTCTGTGGACAGAGCATCAATATGGCTTAAGGCATTGAGCTTTGCCTCAAGATGAAGCTTGGGCTGATCTCTGATTTGCTTCTTGGGAGTCTTCATTTACGTGCACCCCATACTCAACCACTTTGTAGTAATTAATTGTGCAACCCATACTCATCCTGTTACCAGTAGTTTGTGCAACCCATACTTATCCTGTGATCCCTATCCCTCTACTTCAAGTCCCTCAAGGGGCGCACGAATTCAGTTTGGCATACTGCATCCTGCCTTCCCATCCCTAGCTACTGACCCATCACAATATTTTATTTTATTTTATTTATATATATACAAGTAGGTACATTGGGGTTGTGAGAATACATTGAATAGTACAGTATTTACAATCTTGTAAAGCCACTAGTATGCGCAGCGTTTCAGGCAGGTCCTTAATCTAACAGATAATTTTAAGTAGGTAATTTCTATCAGAATTGATAAATGATAATAAATACATTGTTTACATACATACATTACAAATACATACATATAAGCTCAAAAGCTTCATTGAAGGTTGTAACAGAACCCATGAGCACCACACCAGAAAAAAATACAGTTTTGATATTCCAAGAATACGACTTAATCAAACTAGAAATGCTCTACAAATCAAGGGACCCAGAATGTGGAATGATCTTCCCAACCATGTTAAAGACTGTACCTCTCTCAACCAGTTTAAGATAAAAACTAAACACTACCTAATAAATTCACTAACCTACCTTACCCCTCTATTGTCAACCCATGTCTGTTATTTTTTTTTTTTTTTTTAATCAACACTGTTTGTCAACCTATTGTATTTGTGCTGCTTTTTCAGTCATGTTCCCTCTTTTTTTTATCTTTATTTGTATTTGTTCTCAACACATTTTATTCTTTATGCTCAATTAGTATTAAGTTCTAGATATTAATGTTTTTCCTGCCCGAAACGCGTTGCGTAATAGTGGCTTTAGGCATTGTATGTACTAGCTCTATCTATATATCGATCCATTAATGTAACATTACTTGTATGTATGTACCTTACCTGAATAAACATATTTATTTATTTATTTATTTATTTATACAAGTTTAACTCTGGGGATATCAAAGAGATATTTATTTCTGGTGTGGTGATAATGGGTCCTATTACATCTGTCCAGGAAGAGTTTCAGAGCAGGATTTGCATTTAAGAACAGGGTTTTGTAAATGTAGTTGACACAAGAGAATTTATGGAGTGAGATTATGTTTAGCATGTTTAGGGAGTTAAACAAGGGGGCTGTGTGTTGTCTGAAAGCAGAATTTGATATTATTCTGATAGCAGATTTTTGCTGGGTGATGATGGACTTGAGGTGGTTTGCAGTGGTTGAACCCCATGCACAGATACCATAGTTGAGATAGGGATAGATTAGTGTATAATATAGAGAGATGAGAGCAGGGTTAGGTACATAATATCTGATTTTGGAGAGTATACCAACTGTTTTAGAGACTTTCTTAGTTATGTATTGTATGTGGGTACTGAAGTTGAGTCTCTTGTCTAAGAATAGACCAAGAAACTTTCCATCATTGTTATTGCTAATGTTTACATTGTCATCTGAAGCTGAATTGCATTTGTAGATTTGCTTCCAAATAAGATGTAGTAGGTCTTTTCTATGTTAAGTGTTAGTTTGTTGGTTGACATCCATAAGTGGACTTTTTTTAGTTCATTATTAACAACATTACAGTATTTAGTGTATGTGGGTTGGGGTTGGAGTAGATGAGTGTAGTATCATCAGCAAACAATATAGGTTTCAGAATGTTAAGAACATATACATCCTGCCTTCCCATCCCTAGCTACTGACCCATCACAATATACATCCTGCCTTCCCATCCCTAGCTACTGACCCATCACAATATACATCCTGCCTTCCCATCCCTAGCTACTGACCCATCACAATATACATGTAGTAGAGTGTTTTCTGTAGGCAATTTTCTAATTATACAATCATATGTTGCCCTCAGCTCTCCTATTTCATACATACTTTTTTTCTTTTGCAAGGGAGTAATTACTACATCTACATTACAATCCTCCCATGGTGGTGTAAATTTTCTCTTGGGCACAGCAATACACTCTGAAATAACATCATACTTAATAACATTAGAACATAAGGTATTCATATATGCTCTTTTCTTCATCATACATTGTTCAGTACTTCCCACCTTTTGAACTGAGAGGACCAATTCATTAGCTCCCCCACCTCTCATTAATCTAATGGCAGAAGCTACATTTATCTCTGCAATTCTATCCCCAATACTCTGCAGATTCAACTCCATCCTGATTTTCTCAATCATAGCATTTCTTGGGCATCCTAAGATAATTCTCATGGCTTCATTTTGTACCTGTGGGAGGTTGGTGCTGGGGTTACTGTGGGAGGTGTACTGTGTGAGGTTGGTGTTGGGGTTACCTGTAGGAGGTGTACTGTGGGAGGTTGGTGCTGGGGTTACCTGTGGGAGGTGTACTGTGGGAGGTTGGTGTTGTGTACTGTGGGAGGTTGGTGCTGGGGTTACCTGTGGGATGTGTACTGTGGGAGGTTGGTGTTGTGTACTGTGGGAGGTTGGTGCTGGGGTTACCTGTGGGATGTGTACTGTGGGAGGTTGGTGTTGTGTACTGTGGGAGGTTGGTGCTGGGGTTACCTGTGGGAGGTGTACTGTGGGAGGTTGGTGTTGTGTACTGTGGGAGGTTGGTGTTGGGGTTACCTGTGGGAGGTGTACTGTGGGAGGTTGGTGTTGTGTACTGTAGGAGGTTGGTGTTAGGGTATTCACCTAGTATATCTTGTTTCTGGGTGTACTAACTTAGTATATGTTGCGTGTGTGTGTATACTCACCTAGTCTCACCTAGAATATCTTGTGTGTAAGTACTCAACTAGTACTCACCTAGTATACCTTGTATGTGTGTATTCACCTAGTATATCTTGTTTCTGGGTGTACTAACTTAGTATATGTTGCGTGTGTGTGTATACTCACCTAGTCTCACCTAGAATATCTTGTGTGTAAGTACTCAACTAGTACTCACCTAGTATACCTTGTATGTGTGTATTCACCTAGTATATCTTGTTTCTGGGTGTACTAACTTAGTATATGTTGCGTGTGTGTGTATACTCACCTAGTCTCACCTAGAATATCTTGTGTGTAAGTACTCAACTAGTACTCACCTAGTATACCTTGTATGTGTGTATTCACCTAGTATATCTTGTTTCTGGGTGTACTAACTTAGTATATGTTGCGTGTGTGTGTATACTCACCTAGTCTCACCTAGAATATCTTGTGTGTAAGTACTCAACTAGTACTCACCTAGTATACCTTGTATGTGTGTATTCACCTAGTATATCTTGTTTCTGGGTGTACTAACTTAGTATATGTTGCGTGTGTGTGTATACTCACCTAGTCTCACCTAGAATATCTTGTGTGTAAGTACTCAACTAGTACTCACCTAGT
>NC_091191.1:16027325-16039825 GCF_040958095.1 Procambarus clarkii
AAAACTGCTTGTAGATTAGTTTTTCAAAAAATGTTGACAAGTTAGGCAGGATTGATATAGGTCTGTAGTTGTTAACATCTGTGAGATCACCACATTTGTGTACAGGGGTAACTCGCTTTTTTAGGATAACTGGAAAGGTTTGGAGTTCAAGTTCAAGTAGCTTTTCAAAAAATGTTGACAAGTTAGGCAGGATTGATATAGGTCTGTAATTGTTAACATCTGTGAGATCACCACATTTGTGTACAGGGGTAACTCGCTTTTTTTAGGATAACTGGAAAGGTTTGGAGTTCAAGTGACCTGTTGAAGAGCATGAGAATTCTTTGGAGACAATTCCTAACCTATACTTCTTCTCAAGGTCATGTTTTTTATTAATGGGTTTAAGTATTCCCTTTGTAAGCAAGGGATTGTTAAGCCTTTTGGTTATGCTTACAAAAAAGTCACAGGACAGACATTATCAGCAGCAGTTATAAAATTGTCAATAGCAGTTTCATTGTGCAGCCTAAAACTTAACTCCCTTGACTCTAGAGGTATATATATTAGGTTTAGGTTAGGTTTTTTTAATTAAACCAGCCAGGATGAGTGAAGCCATGAAGGGCGTTTTTATTAATTAAAACACCCAAATGTTGGGTGCTTCAGGTGTTGTTCCTCTTGGATGATCTTGTACCTCTCTGTCTCACACCTGTAAGAATGAGTGATATGGTTAAGGGGGAAACAAAGTGCAGGCAAGGCAATGGAGGCCAGTAGTAATCTTAGGGCTAGGATAATTAGAAATTAGAGAAATTAAGTAAGAGAAATTAGCAAGAGAAATCAGGTAAAATTTATTATACTTAACTTTTGTATCATCAGTTTAGTAGTAATTCTTCATCTTCATCATCATCATCTTCACTGTCACAAAGCTCCAGGTAGGGCTCGGAAACATCAACATCCTCTTCCTGGTATCCAAATAAACGCTTTGCATCACTCAGCTTGTCAGAACACAACTTTTGCCCTTGCTTCAAAAGAGCCAAGATTCCACTCTTATTTTTGGTTGATAGGTGCTTCTCTTCAATAGTGTACTTGTTAGGATCCTGTAATATATAGACTATTTAATGGGGTTTAAGACATTTACAAATTTCCCTGAAAATACTAAAGAAATTAGAATAAATAAATAAAGTTTTCGGTAAAAGTTCAAATATATGTAAAACACACCAGTACAGTATATGAAAACCATGGAATTGTCTACCTGTCAAAGTTGTAAATAGCAAGACTTTACTCAAGTATAAAATTCTGCTGGATAAATGTTTATGAAGAACTGAATTGCAACACACATTTAGGCTGTTAGCTTACCTTGCTTAGATATGAAGGAAAAATTCCACATAACAACTCTTCAGTATGTTCGGTTAAAATCTCTCTCTTATTCTTGTAATATGCGAGATAATGCAGCATTTCTTGAACAGTGTGTTGTTGCTCTTCTCTGGATCTTTTTGAAGCTCCACATCTTCTACTGCCTTCTTTTTTTGAGCAAGGGACACTAATAAAAGAGGAAAATTATATTTACTGCAAGTAAACTACAACTCAATTTAATGTAATTACAGTTTAGGTACTTGCATTATACATACTATACATAGTTTATTGTGCAGTATCAACCTGATAAAAACCTACGGATTATGATACTGCACCTATTTTACAAACAGTAGTGATGATATTTTACTTCAAAAATAAGTAAAGCTTATCCATTATGCATGCTAAATGTTAGTTATCTTGATAAGGCCGAATTGTAACCCCTGATAAAATGAGATGTAGTTACATACCATTTTGGCTATGATGAGGCAATAAATTGTGCCATGGCAGGATACCTTCTATTGCATCCTTTTCACTGAGAATTTCAGAGTTTTCACTATTGTAGATTTTTATGAAGCCTTGAAGCTTTTTCCTATCACACTCATTTCTGTGCCGGAGTGAAGAGCGCATTTTACTGGATGCTGCAAATAAAGTTTTTTGGCTGAAAGTTTTAAAGTAAAGTTAAAGTTTTAAAGATCGCCATTCTTGAATCAATGACTTTTGAACATCAAGTTTGTCGATCTCATTTGAAACTGTTATTTCCGTCTCTCTGGCCTATTTGAAAATATAATAAATTTAATGAACAAATCACATTAACCATGATGAGTGGTTCGAACCTATGGGCTTGGCATTCCCAGATGCTTGCTGTAGTTGAATGCGCCACAACATGGTCAAAAGAATTGCAACCTAGGGTACTAATGAACCCACAATTCAATTTTTGTTAATTATGCACCCCCATACCCATTCCATGGGCGGTTGTGCATGCAGTTTCCCATGTACTTGGTCTGTGTCCTCCAGTAGTTTTACCTCTGATGGCCCTTTCAATACACATAGAATTCATATTATTGTGATATATCAATACATGGAGAAAGACATTGAAATGGGGGCATCAAAGGCAGAACTACTGAATGACAGAGACCGAGTTCATGGGGGAATTGTGTGAAACCTGGTTTGGCTTCAGTGGAAGCCTTGGGATCCTTGTGGGTGCAGTAGTACTCCAAGTTGCAATTCATCTGACCATGTCGTGGCGTAGTGAACTAGAGCATGCATCTGAGAGCACTCAGTGCATGGGGTTCAAACCCTCATCACAGTTCCCGTGATATATCACGATACTGTGATTTCTCTGTGAACACATTTGATATATCTCGGAATCATACATTTAGGTTAATTAAATACTATATACTTTATACAAATTAACCTTATTGATATATTGAAAAAGTTCAAGCAGTTAATTCAAGGAAATGGTCGCTAATTTATAATGGAAAATATATGTAGTACATGATCTGAACACATAACTAACCTATAAATGCATTATAATACCTTTCACATATAAATGCATTATAATAAGTTTCAAAATAAATACAAATAAATAAAATAAATATATATTATTTTTAGTACCTTTCTGAGTCGAGTAACTAATGCACGAGCCAGTCCATCAATTTTTCGATGGTTCCAAAAGACTGCACCCTCTGTGAGTTCTTCTGTTCTTTCTGAGAAAAATATTTATAGCAATGAACATCTTGAAGAGCATAGATTAATAACAGTTTCATAACATACCTTTACTCACCACGACCAACTCAAGTTTGACCAATATGTTTTCATTCTTTTATTGATTATTTGAGGGAGTTGATACTTATTGAATACTGAATACAAATCGCATTATACTGATTACAGGGCAGGTAAAATAATAAAAAACTTGATCAGATGAACCATATAAACAAATACCAGCTTTCAGCATGTTTTTAGTTGTAGAGTTGTATCGTGAGAGGTATGCAAACACTTGCTCTGCCTCTTCCCCTAAAGTCATGCCACTTCCTTCTTGCCACCGCCCTCCATACAATACCTTTAACATAAAAGTATACAGTAAAAAAAAATTCAAATTATTGTACAAAAATTAAAAGCCTCCTACTATATTAAATGATACGTATATCATTAATCTTAAACAATCAGAAATCTTAAATTTTTTTACACAAACTGTACTTATTATATTTAATGTAATGTATACATTACATTAAATTTAATTAGTATACATAAATGTAATGTTATATTTTTATTTACCTGACAATACCAAGCATGTCCTTTTGCATGTAGGACTCCTAAAAATGGCTTTGCTTGACCAATGTGAAAATGTGATTGTTTCTGAGCCACAGTTAAGGCCCATGGCCAATATTTGCAAATTATGTCTTGACAAATAAACTTTACGTATTTGAAATACATAATTTGCAAATAGTGGGCATAACTGTACAGCTCTCCTTGATACATATTCAAGGTGTGGAGGATAATACCATGTCGACAGGAGGCCATGCTGATTCCTGTTTCATCCAAACTTTGGAATGAAAGAGGCTTATTTTGAGCAGCTTTCCATGTAGACACTCCACACGTGTGCTTACTCTATTAAACAAAAATATTTATAGTAACTAAATACCCAGTTGGTGAGCATGATTATAATTATGTAGGACGGGTAGAAGGTAGAGATTATTTTGCGCGATAGGCATTGTTGTTGCACATAAGAATTTCTATGGGTTATATTTCCTTATTCAATATATATAAACTATAATGAAAAAATACAAAAATGGCCACCATATGTTATAGTCGCCAAACAGTTATTAGGTAAAATTGAAGGTTTCTCAATATATAATAAAACTCACCTTAGTTTTCAAGCTCTGAATAGTGCCAACATGAGCTTGAACATCTTCATCTTTGCTGAAGATACTATCAGAATAATAGGGGTTTCTGATACCTCTGCAATGATAATTCAGAAATAATTATTTATTGTCTGTAACCACTATAATATTAAACAATGGGTAAATGGGTATCAAAAAATGTTTTATATGAAGAATTCTGATGCACTGCTAAATTTTACATAAAACAAAAATTTACATGGTGTTAGATAAATAAAATGATGATATGGATGCAATTGAAAGGCAAACTATAAAGACATACTCAGTTAAAAAATATGTCATATGACAATGTATATTTATATGTGCATACTTTATTTATAAGAACATTAATTTGAAGACAATATAATTCATTATAATATAGTGTGTGTAGAGAACAAAAGAATACTATACATTAAGTATCTGTAAAGCACATTTTATTACCTCCCAACTTTGTTGTAACGATACAGCTTCTTGTTGCCATCAATATGTACTGCTAAAGGGGTTTTATCACAAGCAGGACACTCATTGTCAGCTTCTCCTCTAATTTTTCTCAGCTCATATTGCTGGAATCGCCATTCGAAGAACACTCTCTTCGAAGTTATATAATTAATGGGTCCAATCTAGGAATAGAATTTTTTAGATGGTGACATTTAAAATGCATATTATGACATAAGATAAATAAACAAAAAAAACATTCCATTTTGTGTTTGAACAAAATTAAAAACTAATTATTAATAAATGAATATACATTACTACAAAATTTTGATAATTTTTGTATTGAAATATAAAACTGAAAATATTAAGAATAACGGTATCAAAACATACACGCCCACGAGAAGCACCAAAGGATTCCAGTGCAGTGACTAATGCCCGAAATGATGTTCCGGGACAATTTCTTTTGATATGGTGCCATGATTCAAGCAGACTGGTGCTGTAGAATGTGCTGCTCTTTCCTAATGATGAATAGAAACCAGACTTGTGCATGGTCTTGCCTAGTTGTTGATGCTCATATCCACAGTGGCATGTATAGATTGGAGTATAGAGGTCATACCTTCCTGTAGTTTAAAATACAGTGCATTGAGTGGTGTGGCGACTTGCTAAAATAGTGATGTAAAAATTAACATTTATAGCAACAAAAATTTCAAAATGTATTGTGATTCAGGAATATCCGGTAATGGAAATAAAAGGGTAAATTTTAAAGTTTATTTACCCATTATAGTGATGAAGATGCAGAGATTGCTGGAGCTTGAAATTTTAAACTTGCAATCTGTGCAGTTGGGGCAAGAATTTGGTGGTTGGGCTGGTACAACAGGTTCTGGTAACAAAGAAAAGGAAGACAGTTTGACAAAATGAGTTTTATGGAAAAGAATTTCAGACTGAATATTTCATTGTTTCTTGATTGTACAAAATATTGACATTATTCTCCAGATAATGACCGAGAAATTCACAGAAAAGAAACAATCAGACGATTAAATCAATCTATAAAACCAAGTGTCAGGTTTAAACTTTAAGACTTCTCCAAATGTTGTAATGACTGAAATGAAACATTTATTCATTTTATTTTGTTATACCAAGATAATCGTAGCTCTAGACTGGGATTGGGAAGTAGAAGTAATCTCGGAACAAAGTACGGATTTTATACAGGTATCGTATACTTACTCCAGTGAAAGATATTTCCTTCAGGGCACACAGTTTGTGTCGGGTCTAATGGCTCATAAAAGCCATTTTTCCAATATAATCTGTGGTGGAAAGGCATGAGAAAATGTTGCATTTGGTCACAAATGTGACACAAAAATGCAAAACAGTCTTCACATTTGATGCTTGCCTCACAATTTGTACATTGTACACAAACTTTACCTGATGAAAAAAGGGGTAATTATTTATACTAATTTTAAATACTGTATACCTAACATTTTAAACAATCTGAAGTCTAAATGTATTAATAGAGTGTCATTAATTTGCATATGATGCTTATTATACAGTATAACCTTAATGAACACAGCAATATTTAATTTACCTTTATCTGGAACACCCAACTCAGACAATGTCCAATCGAACAGCATTGCCCTGCTTTCTCCCCAATTAATCTCTGCATTTTTTCTTCTTTTTTGCCAGTCAGAAACACTTGGCTGAGAATCTTTAATTTGTTCAAGTTCTGCAGCAAGTACTTTGAAATATGGGATTAAAAATTAGTAAGAAAAATTTGTAAGTGAAAGGAATGATTAGTATAATATGTTAAACAAAATTTCATAGGCATTAAGCACAATTTTGGTACATAATATTTATGACGTGTGTCCATTAAATAAACCCTCATTTAAATACCAACAAATGATGTTGGGACATACCAACATCAAATGATTCCAAAGTTTCTTCACCAGCTGCCAAATAACTTTGAGTGTACGTTCTGCCACTAGTAGAATAGCCCGCATTTTGAATGTGTGGTGGTGAAAGTATAGCAGGCAGAATGTCTGGGTGGCACATTTGAAGATTTAAGCATGGTACATAATTGCAAATTGTATACAAGTATTAATATTTTCAGACAAATCTCAAGATATTACTATAACTAACTTTATGCTACCAAGTTGTTCAGTGTTATAGTAATTTAATCTCCATAATTGTCTAGCATACACTTAAAAATAGGCAACAAATATTATTGGAAAGTACACAAATAACAGCTGTAGAAATATTGTTAAAAAAATAATAGAAGATTACCATCAGATTGGGGTGCAGCTGGTCTTTGTTTTGAATTAATGTGTGATACATCCTGTATGTTATCTTTTTTCTGTTTCTTGTTTGTCACCTTTATTGAGTTTGGTTCCTCCACGTTTAAGAGTCTCTTCAAGTACTCATTTCTTTGTATCATTGCAGCACGTGCTTTCTGGTACTCACGTTCAAGATGTTCTCTAGTCATCACTGCTATTCTCCGGTGAAATTCTGAAGAGAAAATAATAGTGTTCGAAGGAAAAGTACAAGAACAAAACAAGAAAATTATGCTTATGCAAAATTATGCTACAATGTACCTATTAATAATCTTAAAATTTGCTACAAATTACCTACTTATAATTATGTGTTAAATTATGGACTTTCCCATAATGATATGCATGTTAGTGGCATTACCTATACTGCCTACCTGGAGCCCCCTAGAGAGATAGTGACACAAGTTAAGGTAATCCCTTTAGTAAGGTGCTGGGTCAACATAAATAAGCTATAACTAATAAGGACACAAATCAATATGTTCATTTAACAGTGGTATTAACATTTATATAAATATAGCTAAGAATAAGTTTTTACAAGTGTAACAAAGTGAAAGAAATGTATGAAAATTTTGATGATATATTAAAATGCTCATTGATTGAACTTGTCTTCCTATATATAAAGTATAAAAATAGTAAACACAGTACCATTATTGTTGTCTGTAGTTATTTTTGGAACATCTGGTATGTACAGCATACTGTCAAAATCCGATGATCTATCTGAAAAATTGATTGGTAGCGTAAATATTTGAATTCATTGCATAGCCTTTTATACAAACAAAAAAGAAAAATTGTACAGAAAAGCTAACACAACATTATAACACCTTTCTGTGGTACTTTCTATGGTACAAAAGAAAACAAACCTTAATTATAAAGGAAAATAAACTGACAGAAGAACTATGAATACTGCTGAAAATACTTTCCACAAAATATCTGAACCAAGGGATAGTACCCCGAGATTTGAAATATGAAAATTTCACCCTTACAGTATTTAAAAAAAAAGCAGAAAGAGTTAAGCACAAAACTAATGTCCGATCAGCTAGGTATAACACATCTGCAAGCTCATGGCGAAAATCCTAAGGGAGGGAATCATTTACCATCTTTCAGTGAAAAATCTTATTCAATCGACACACCATGGTCTTCTTAAAAACAGATGCTACCTTATAAACCTCCTCACTTTTGGGACATGGTAACATGGTACTCAGATAAAGGGTTTCCGGTGGATGTAGTATACATGGATTATGCTAAAGACTTTAATAAGGTACCACATGGAAGACTAGCAAGGAAATTACAGGTTCATGAAAAAAATTGTAAAGTGCACAAAACAATAGTTAAAACAAAGAGAGCAAAAGGTCATACTAAATGGGAATGAATATGAAGAAATGTGTTAAGTTGAGTACCTCAGGGGTCCATTTTTAAGTCTAAAATATTTTTCATATATTGAACATCTATGATATAGAAAAGAATATAATCTAATCAACCACATCCTCATATTTGCAAATGCCTGGCATTTCACGAGCACTTTGTCCGGGGTTTATATTCTAGCCGGGGAGGATTTACTGGGTTAGGCTAACCTAACCTAACTTAACCAAACCAAACCAAGTATCTCAAGTTACAAATATCTCTGGGAATTCATATTATCTGCTGTTGTAGAATTGACAAAATGGACAGTGTCAACAAAATTATTCCCACATACTCCGTCACTATGTGATGGAGTACACATAGAATAGGGACTGAATTGTCCCTGACAGGGACAATTCTGTAACAAATGTTCTAGCATAAAACTTTGTACAGTTTAGTAATTCCTTACCATTTGATGTACTAGGTAGATCCATGTTTGGTGAAGTTTTATAGCTGGAGCTGGAAGATCCTGTCGAGATGACTTCTTCAAAGAGAATAGCTTCAACACATTGTGTCTTGAGTCTTCCAGTACTTGGCCTACAGTTACCAGATCTGATTTACAGAAACTAGTGAACTATGGAGATAAGATTGTTAATAATATACTTTTTTTGAGATTCATATGACTTGCAGCTTAAAAACCAATCTTATTTTAAAATAGTACACTAAAGTACATAGCAAATTGCGAAATTCGTAGTTTTTTAACTACTTTAAAGCTAAATTCTCAAGCTTTGAAAATAAGCACAATTTGCTATTTTAAGCGGAATCTGGCAACTCTGATTTAGCATGTAAACATTGACTTGCATTCACAATGTAGTTATTTATTTTTCAACAATTTAAAACGAGTTATGAAAATACACACATTGGTACATTATTGCAAAGGCACTATACTATATATATATATATATAAATTGTTGCAAGTCGAGCAACAAATATTTTACATTGAACAACAAATGAGATTGGAAAAGCAGTATTGCCAAAATAGACCCCAGACACACCCTGTGGGTAGTAATGGACCCCCATACCGACCCTATGAGGGGTAGTGGACCCCATAATAACACTATGGGCGATAGTGGACACTATACAAACACTATGGGCGGTAGTTGACTTCATAGAGACCCTGTGGGCGGTAAGGGACCCCCTATCGACCCTGTGGGCGGCAGTGGACCCCCTATCGGTCCTGTGGGCGGCAGTGGACCCCCTACCGACCCTGTGGGCGGCAGTGGACCCCTACCGAACGTGTGGGCGGCAGTGGACCCCCTACCGACCCTGTGGGCGGCAGTGGACCCCCTATCGATCCTGTGGGCGGTAGTGGACCCCCCCCATATCGACCCTGTGGGCGGCAGTGGACCCCCTATCGATCCTGTGGGCGGCAGTGGACCCCCTACCGACCCAGTGGGTGGCAGTGGACCCCCTGCCGACCCTGTGGGCGGTAGTGGACCCCTACCGACCCTGTGGACGGTAGTTGACTTCATAGCGACCCAGTGGGCGGTAGTGAACCCCATACCGACCCTGTGGGTGGCGGTGGACTCCATACCGACTGTGTGGGCGGCAGTGAACCCTATATACTAATCCTGTGGGCGATACTGTACCCTATAGTCATCCTGTGGGGGCAATGGATGCCATACATATCCAGTGGGTGTTATTGTACCCCATACTTATTCTGTGGGTGGTTGGAGCCCCATACCCATCCTGTGGGTTATAGTGGACCCCATACTCATCCTGTGGGTGGTATTGGACCCCATACCTATCCTGTGGGTGGTTGTGAGCCCATACCCATCCTGTCGGTGGTAGTGGACGCAATACACATCCAGTGGATGGTATTGGATCCCATACCCTTCCTGTGGGTGGAAGTGATCCCCATACCATTCCTGTGGGTGGATGTGACCCCCATACTCATCCTGCGGGTGTTATTGGACCCCTTACCCACCTAACAGGTGGTAGTGGACCCTAATCCTATAGTTTCCAATAATCCACACCATACCATCCTGTTTGCAGTAGTTTACCCTATATACATTCCAACATAACATCGTTTTCTGTTAGCGTTCCTACAAAACATTCTTTAAAGATTTCTAAAGCACAAACTATAGTATATAATATTGATTGGTGAAGCACTTATTCTATGTAATAATTTATTGTGCTTATTATAATTTACTAAGAACAACTAATATTTCTCAAAACAAAACTACGAGCCTTCAATAGGATGTAGCTGATCTGTAATATTATAAGAGCATGGACAATAGTAGGTGAATTTCACAACCCATGTGGGACCTGAAAACTACAATTTTCGTTATAATTGAACCAATCACGACTATTCAGCTATCTACGTTGATGGACGAGTACTGTGAGACGTAAATTGGTACGTGAGGAAGAGTTTGAGCCTTGGTAAAAAAGTTAACTGGGAATATATCACATATGTACTAAATCACATTCCACATATTGACTTTAAGCACTAGTCATATATGTACTGTCTTGTGTGAGAACGGGTTGATCTGCGGTAGAGCAAGTCGTTCTCTAGGAAGAACCCAGGAATACTGTCGGGTTGAGTCTCAGCCTGGAAAAACAATGGTGTTAAAGTAAGATCTTCCCTCTGCAACTTACGGAACTCCAACTTGGTCAGATGCGGGGGTAGTTTCTGAGGGTCTTGAGGGACAGCGGTAGCAGTAGAGTCAGCTGGCTGTGGACGTGCGGCTTGTGCACGGGTGGTCACGAGAACCGGAGGAGAAACTTCATCACTCTCTTGAACCTCTGCTGGAACATACTCAAGAATAGGGTTACTTGGCACAGAGTTACACACCTGGGGTTTGTCCATGACGATCAGGTTGGTCGGTTGCAGGTCTTCTGCCAAGTCGTTGCCTAGGAGAAGTTGCACTCCAGGCATGGGAAAAGGCTTTTCCCTGACGGCGACTTGGACTTCCCCGTTCACGTAGGGACAATCCAGGTGGACTCTGGCGAGAGGGTATGGAGTGGTAGCAGTGAGGTCAGTGATGAAGACGGTTTCTCCGGTGTAGACGATGTTGGGCACAGCCGACTTCAAGATGATCGATTGTAGAGCCGCTGTGTCCCTCAAGATCTTCAATTTGAAACGTCCCTCCGGATTTGAACCGTTGGCAGAGACAGTTCCAGTATACAGGTGGTTACTGAAAAGAGAAAGATCATTAACATCAACACCAACATTCATCACAGGCTTACCGGACTTAGGAGGAGTTGGTTTGGGTCTTTGTTGGTCAGTGGTTCCCTTGTATTGAGACTTGCCACACTTGTCTATGGTATGTCCATAGAGTCTACAATATTTGCAGTACAGTTGTGAACCAGCTTGATCGGGGCTCACCTTCTCGTAACTGTACCACGACTTCTTACTGGAGGATGGTTCAGGTGTCAGCCGGTGGATGAGGCTGTAAGTGTCAGCCGACTTAGCACACTTCAGGTAGTCGGTTTCTTCTTTATCTGCTAAGTAGAGGCGGACAGGAGGCGGCACACGTCTCAAGAATTCTTCAACAAGCATCAGGTTGACGAGTTCTGTAAAAGTAGAGACATGTGCTGCTTCCAGCCATTTCATGAAATACCTCCGTTTCGTGTTAGCAAACTCAAGGAAGGTAGTGGTACTTGCCTTCAGGTGGTCACGGAATTTCCTTCTATAACTTTCAGTAGAGAGGAGGTAGGCGTCCAACACTGCTTGTTTCAGAGTGTAGTAGTCATTCTCAGACGCCAAAGTACTGAGTGTGACTGCAGCTCTACCTGTAAGATGGACTCTGAGAAGTGTGGCCCATTGGTCGACAGGCCAACTTAGTTGATTAGCAAGGGTTTCAAAGGTGGTAAAGAACACATCAACTTCTGCTTCTACAAAGGATGGCATTAACTTACTTGCATGTGATATATTAAAACTGACGGGAAGATTGGCAGTAGCTTGCTGGCGTTGAGCGAGGTGTGAAGTTTCCAACGTGTATTCCCGTTGACGACACTCAAGAGCCAGAGTCGCTTGTTGCTTGTCATGTTCACGTTGCATCTCCAACTCGCGTTGTTTGGTTTCAAGCCGTACGCGTTCCCGCTCCTGGAGTAAGGCAATCTCACGTTCTTGTTCGTCTCTCCTCAAAGCAGCTTCGCGTTCTTGTTCTTCCCTTCTTATGGCAGCAGCTCGTTCTTGTTGTTC
>NC_091191.1:16044825-16074825 GCF_040958095.1 Procambarus clarkii
TTGGCCACCCAGCAGGGAGCACCTTGGCCACCCAGCAAGGGGCACCTTGGCCACCGAGCAGGGGGCACCTTGGACACCCAGCAGGGGGCACTTTGTCCACCCAGCAGGGGGGACTTTGTCCACCCAGCAAGGGGCACCTTGGCCACCCAGCAGGGAGCACGTTGGCCAACGAGCAGGGGGCACCTTGGCCACCCAGCAGGGGGCACCTTGGCCACCCAGCAAGGGGCGCCTTGGCCACCGAGCAGGGGGCACTTTGGCCACCCAGCAAGGGGCACCTTGGTCACCCAGCAGGGAGCACGTTGGCCAACGAGCAGGGGGCACCTTGGCCACCCAGTAGGAGGCACCTTGGCCACCCAGCAGGGGGCACCTTGGCCACCCAGCAGGGGGCACCTTGGCCACCCAGCAGGGGGCACTTTGGCCACCCAGCAGTGGGCACTTTGGCCACCAAGCAGGGGGCACCTTGGCCACCGAGCAGGGGGCACTTTGGCAAACCAGCAGGGGGCACTTTGGCCACCCAGAAAGGGGCACCTTGGCCACCAAGCAGTGGGCTCCCTGGCCACCCAGCAGCGGGTACTTTGGCCACCCAGCAAGAGGCACCTTGGCCACCCAGCAGGGGGCACCTTGGCCACCCAGCAGGGGGCACTTTGGAAGCCCAGCAGGGGGCACTTTGGCTACCCAGCAGGGGGCACTTTGGCCACCCAGCAGAGGGGACCTTGGCCACCCAGCAGGGGGCACTTTGGCCCCCCAGCAGGAGGCATATTGGCCACCGAGCAGGGGGCACCTTGGCCACCGAGCAGGGGGAACCTTGGCCACCCAGCAGGGGGCACCTTTGTCACCCAGCAGGGGGCACCTTGGCCACCCAGCAGGGGGCACCTTGGCAACCCAGCAGGCGGTACTTTGGCCACCCAGCAAGAGGCACCTTGGCCACCCAGCAGGGGGCACTTTGGCCACCCAGCAGAGGGCACCTTGGCCACCCAGCAGGGGGCACTTTGGCCCCCCAGCAGGAGGCATATTGGCCACCCAGCAGGGGGCACCTTGGCCACCCAGCAGAAGGCACCTTGGCCACCGAGCAGGGGGCACCTTGGCCACCCAGCAGGGGGGAACCTTGGCCACCCAGCAAGGGGCGCCTTGGCCACCGAGCAGGGGGCACTTTGGCCACCCAGCAAGGGGCACCTTGGTCACCCAGCAGGGAGCACGTTGGCCAACGAGCAGGGGGCACCTTGGCCACCCAGTAGGAGGCACCTTGGCCACCCAGCAGGGGGCACCTTGGCCACCCAGCAGGGGGCACCTTGGCCACCCAGCAGGGGGCACTTTGGCCACCCAGCAGTGGGCACTTTGGCCACCAAGCAGGGGGCACCTTGGCCACCGAGCAGGGGGCACTTTGGCAAACCAGCAGGGGGCACTTTGGCCACCCAGAAAGGGGCACCTTGGCCACCAAGCAGTGGGCTCCCTGGCCACCCAGCAGCGGGTACTTTGGCCACCCAGCAAGAGGCACCTTGGCCACCCAGCAGGGGGCACTTTGGCCACCCAGCAGAGGGCACCTTGGCCACCCAGCAGGGGGCACTTTGGCCCCCCAGCAGGAGGCATATTGACCACCCAGCAGGGGGCACCTTGGCCACCCAGCAGAAGGCACCTTGGCCACCGAGCAGGGGGCACCTTGGCCACCCAGCAGGGGGGAACCTTGGCCACCCAGCAAGGGGCACCTTGGCCACCGAGCAGGGGGCACCTTGGCCACCCAGCAGGGGGCAGTTTGTCCACCCAGCAAGGGGCACCTTGGCCATCAAGCAGAGTGCACCTTGGCCACGAACCAGGGGGCACTTTGGCCACCCAGCAGGGGGCACTTTGGCTACCCAGCAGGGGGCACTTTGGCCACCCAGCAGAGGGGACCTTGGCCACCCAGCAGGGGGCACTTTGGCCCCCCAGCAGGAGGCATATTGGCCACCGAGCAGGGGGCACCTTGGCCACCCAGCAGGGGGCACCTTGGCCACCCAGGAAGGGGCACCTTGGCTACCCAGCAGGGGGCACCTTGGCCACCCAGCAGGGGGCACGTTGTCCACCCAGCAGGGGGCACCTTGGCCACCCAGCAGGGGGTACTTTGGCCACCCAGTAAGAGGCATCTTGGCCACCCAGCAAGGGGCACCTTGGCCACCCAGCAGGGGGCACCTTGGCCACCCAGGAAGGGGCACCTTGGCTACCCAGCAGGGGGCACCTTGGCCACCCAGCAAGGGGCACTTTTGTAACACTGTAAAGTGTTTGATTTAGTTAATTTAAAATATATATAGTTCATGAGTCACAGACAGGGATTTGGAAAGGCGCCAGGTTGTCGGCCTGAGATCTCACACCTCTAAAGAGTTAATGACCCCAAGTGACCTGAGGTCAGATCATGTGAATTTCACCTTGCTTCTGCTAATCTCATAATTGGAGCCTGGTAGCCTTCAAACATGCCGACGTTTAAGGAGTGGCTTGGTAGAGTGCCGGAGGCTATCTACTTGTGGGCGGAGCTAGCTACTAGGTTCCCCCAATATATACTCGGAGAGCTATCGATTCGAGAGCATTAAGCAATAGGAGACCAGCCAGCGGAGCAGAGCAGAGGCCAGCCGTCGAAATAGGCCGTCACCAGACGGGGGGTGACGCTGCCTGAAAATTGCAGACTCCCCCCCCCCCTCTCTATTCAACTTAGACTCAGTCCTCGGTGAGTGAACATTTAGGTGACTTGGTCGTGTTTTACAAGTGTTGTGTGATGATCAGGGGCAGTCAGTTGTAGTGTTCTCAGATTCTTGGAGGATGACTCACTTTGAATATTAATCTTTAACATTTTAATGGGATTGCTTAAGTTATGATACTTATCATGAAAAATATAATTGTTGAATTTATTATTTAAATGGACTTTATTTTGTTCCCTAGAGATTTTGAGTTGAGGTGAGAAAGCCTCCGTGGTTACTGGTTTCATGGTTTAGAATGAGTACATGATAAAGATGGGACCATACTAATAATGATCTCTTGATAACATCTTTGGTGAATATTGTGATACAGACAAGTTCCATTCCTTGTCTTGTATGTAATGATCATGAATGGATGGTGGCAGCATTTCGTCTTCTACTATCTACTCTTCTACTTCTACTATCTACTCTTCTACTTCTACCTATCTACACCTCTCCCTCCACCCCTCTCTAAACTCTCACTTTCAACTAATGACCCTCCTCGCTCCTCCCACCTCTCTCCCTCTCACCCCAAACCCTCACTAATTACTTCACTATTCATTTCTTTCCTTTCGTTTTCTCTTATACGTTTGTGGCAATGATTCTGTGTTCTAGAGTTCTCTCTAGAGTTTCGGGTAGCTGATCCAGTTACGGCGCCTTGTAGTCTTAGCACCTAGGTAGTCAAATACCTAGGTTACAAGGTGTTGAACGAGAGAGGTTGCCTTAGGAACTCTGGAGGTGCTCTAGAATAGTTAGCTAATTGGGGGCGGGATAACGGATTAGAGAGAGCTGTTTCCCCCGGCCTCGTTAGTTAACTGGGGGGTGGAATAATGGACAAGATAGAGCTATTTCCCCCACCCCCCGTTACAATGTTGGCAGCGGTGTTGAACAATGTTCATGGTAGTGTTCATTTAACATTGTTTAGTCCCACGTGTCTTTTTGCCGCTCAGGCGCTATCAGGGAGATCTTGACATGTGTTTAATATTCGCGATTTAGCGTTTTTTCAGGTTAGGAGATAGTGATTCTCTGGCGTTGTGGTTTAGTGAGTTTGTGAGTTTTGTGAAGTTCAGTTAATGTTCACCAGAACTTGCGTGTGTAGTGTTTTATGTTAGTGTTAAGATTTGGTGATTTGGGAACTTAGCGGTGTTGGTAGTGGAGCTCACCTGAGTGTGACAGGTGACCTCGCATGTCCCACGGGGACACCCAGCCACCGCTGGTCTCCAGGTCAGTGGGGAGTGGCAGGTGTAGTTCGTAAGTAGTTTAAGTAGTGGTTCTGCTCAGATTAATACGATCGACTGTTTTACTCCATTTGAACGCAATAACCCGAGGTGTACTGGTATTGTACAGCATGCTAGGGGGAGGCTTAGTATGTCAGTAGACTTCACGTTGGGGACGCTCGGCGTTAGATAGTCTGGTCACAGGGGTGGCAACAGTTTGGAGTTGTTGACCGGCGGAGAAGCTAGGGAAACACTCTGGGTCACGTAGGTGGCTGTAGGTTAAGGGTGGGAGTAACGGTTAATTATGTACTTAAGATTAGGAACGGTACAGTTAAGTTTGGGCTAGTGTTTTGTCTATTAGTGTTGATTTTTTTTTTGTGACAAGTTAAAAGTAGTGATGACCTTATTCTCTCTTATCTAACTTTACTCTGTTACTGTTTTATGTTCCACCAAGTCAATATCATTCAGAGTTAATTGGATTTTTTAAAAATTTAAGTGTAGTCGTTGCCAGGAGGAGAGCGGTATGATTTGACTGTGTAAACCCTATACAAACTACAGGGTCACACAACATCTTGGGAGCAAGGTATTGTTGCCTTCCTGTTCATTCACAGGTGGGAGCCGGAAGAGAGGCGTGACGCATATGCAGAAGAGAGAGAGACGGCTGCTTGGTACCACACTCCACACTCGGGGGCGTTCCTCACCACCACCACGACCAGCCCCCTACCTGGATGTCAGGGCCACCACTACCACCAACACCCCAGGGGACCCCCGAGATACAGCCCTCTCGGTCGGTCAACATTGGTCTACCCAATGGACCCCAAGACGGACGGACCCCAGTGGACCCCAAGACGGACGGACCCCCAGTGGACCCCAGGTCGTTCTGCAGACGACCCCAGACGACCCAGTAAAGATGGAAGAGGAGCAACAACGACTCCAGTCTGTCCCACCAACATCGGTCTACCCAGGATGGACCCCAGGACGGACGGACCCCAACGGACCCAAGGTCGCTTGTCAAAGACCCATGGGAGGAGGAAGAGAGAAGAAAGAAGAGAGAAGAAAGAAGAGAGAAGAAGGAAGAGAGAAGAAAGAAGAAAGAAGAAAGAAGAGAGAAGAAAGAAGAAGAGGATAAGACAAGCTGAGTGAGACACGATGCCTAGTGTCCCTTGCTGGTGTCAGCATCATTGCATGGAGCGTAATTGCAAGACAGGATCGTTTGCCTTAACTGGCCGCCCCTCCTGCAAGCATGTTGCTCTGTTGAGTGATTCTTCCTGTGTCATGCGGACTTGATGTGGCTGTCAGAAGTAGCTCTCTGAAGGAGGCGTGCTGGAGCAACAGGGAGGAAGAAGAGTAGGATGGGATTTCTACTGTTGGCGACTATATGAAGGTCTCGAAACTTGTAGTCCCTATAGCTGTGAAGAACCCCAATATACGTCTCTCATGGTGACTGACGTAGGGCCAATTACAGATCAGCTGGGACAACCGAATTCCACGGTCCTGTGCGCATTTCAAGTAGTAACGGCTTTCTGGTTGACCAAGGGTTGTTGTGCGTTAACGACGGAGAAGCGACGGAGGCAGTTGTGTTGAAGAAATGTGGTACAGGATTATCTACAGGACCAAGCAGTGATGTTGCCCAGCCAGAGACAATGGACGTCTGTCTACATATTTCATTTTTAGAGTAGGATGATGTATATTTGTTTAGCGAGGATGTATTCTTTTCGTAAATAAAGTTGTCGCACACAGCTAGCTCGCTTTAGCAGTGTTGCAAAAAACTTTATTTTCGGGGAGAAGGGGAGATGTAACACTGTAAAGTGTTTGATTTAGTTAATTTAAAATATATATAGTACATGAGTCACAGACAGGGATTTGGAAAGGCGCCAGGTTGTCGGCCTGAGATCTCACACCTCTAAAGAGTTAATGACCCCCAGTGACCTGAGGTCAGATCATGTGAATTTCACCTTGCTTCTGCTAATCTCATAATTGGAGCCTGGTAGCCTTCAAACATGCCGACGTTTAAGGAGTGGCTTGGTAGAGTGCCGGAGGCTATCTACTTGTGGGCGGAGTTAGCTACTAGGTTCCCCCAATATATACTCGGAGAGCTATCGATTCGAGAGCATTAAGCAATAGGAGACCAGCCAGCGGAGCAGAGCAGAGGCCAGCCGTCGAAATAGGCCGTCACCAGACGGGGGGTGACGCTGCCTGAAAATTGCAGACTCCCCCCCCCCCTCTCTATTCAACTTAGACTCAGTCCTCGGTGAGTGAACATTTAGGTGACTTGGTCGTGTTTTACAAGTGTTGTGTGATGATCAGGGGCAGTCAGTTGTAGTGTTCTCAGATTCTTGGAGGATGACTCACTTTGAATATTAATCTTTAACATTTTAACTGGATTGCTTAAGTTATGATACTTATCATGAAAAATATAATTGTTGAATTTATTATTTAAATGGACTTTATTTTGTTCCCTAGAGATTTTGAGTTGAGGTGAGAAAGCCTCTGTGGTTACTGGTTTCATGGTTTAGAATGAGTACATGATAAAGATGGGACCATACTAATAATGATCTCTTGATAACATCTTTGGTGAATATTGTGATACAGACAAGTTCCATTCCTTGTCTTGTATGTAATGATCATGAATGGATGGTGGCAGCATTTCGTCTTCTACTATCTACTCTTCTACTTCTACTATCTACTCTTCTACTTCTACCTATCTACACCTCTCCCTCCACCCCTCTCTAAACTCTCACTTTCAACTAATGACCCTCCTCGCTCCTCCCACCTCTCTCCCTCTCACCCCAAACCCTCACTAATTACTTCACTATTCATTTCTTTCCTTTCGTTTTCTCTTATACGTTTGTGGCAATGATTCTGTGTTCTAGAGTTCTCTCTAGAGTTTCGGGTAGCTGATCCAGTTACGGCGCCTTGTAGTCTTAGCACCTAGGTAGTCAAATACCTAGGTTACAAGGTGTTGAACGAGAGAGGTTGCCTTAGGAACTCTGGAGGTGCTCTAGAATAGTTAGCTAATTGGGGGCGGGATAACGGATTAGAGAGAGCTGTTTCCCCCGGCCTCGTTAGTTAACTGGGGGGTGGAATAATGGACAAGATAGAGCTATTTCCCCCACCCCCCGTTACACTTTGATCACTCAGCAAGGGGCACCTTGGCCACCCAGCAGGGGGCAGCTTGGCCACCGAGCAGGGGGCACCTTGGCCACCCAGCAGGGGGTACTTTGGCCACCCAGTAAGAGGCACATTGGTCACCCAGCAGGGGGCACCTTGGCCACCCAGCAGGAGGCATATTGGCCACCGAGCAGGGGGCACCTTGGCCACCGAGCAGGGGGCACCTTGGCCACCGAGCAGGGGGCACCTTGGCCACCCAGCAGGGGGTACTTTGGCCACCCAATAAGAGGCACATTGGTCACCCAGCAGGGGGCACCTTGGCCACCCAGCAGGGGGCAGCTTGGCCACCTAGCAGGGGGTACTTTGGCCACCCAGCAAGAGGCACCATGGTCACACAGCAGAGGGCACCTTGGCCACCCTGCAAGGGGCACCTTGGCCAACCAGCAGGGGGTACTTTGGCCACCCAGCAGGAGGCACCTTGGCCACCCAGCAGGGGGCACTTTGGCCACACAGCAGGGAGAACCTTGGCCACCCAGCAGGATGCACCTTGGCCACCAAGGAAAGGGCACCTTGGCCACCCAGCCGGGGACACCTTGGCCACCCAGCAGGGAGCACCTTGGCCACCGAGTAGAGGGCACCTTGGCCACCCAGCAGGGGGCACTTTGTCCACCCAGCAAGGGGCACCTTGGCCACCAAGCAGAGTGCACCTTGGCCACGAAGCAGGGGGCACTTTCGCTACCCAGGAGGGGGCACTTTGGCTACCCAGGAGAGGGCACTTTGGCCACCCAGCAAGGGGCACCTTGGTCACCCAACAGGGAGCACCATGGCCACCGCGCTGGGGGCACCTTGGCCACCCAGCAGGGGGCACCTTGGCCATAAAGCAGGGGTTACTTTGGCCACCCAGTAAGAGGCACCTTGGCCACCCAGCAGGGGGCACCTTGGCCACCCAGCAGGGAGCACCTTGGCCGCCCAGCAGGGAGCACCTTGACCACCCAGCAAGCGGCACTTTGGCCACCCAGCAGTGGGCACCTTGGCCACCGAGCAGGAGGCACCTTGGCCACCCAACAGGGGGCACCTTGGTCACCCAGCAGGGGGCACCTTGGCCACCCAGCAAGGTGCACCTTGGCCACCCTGCAGCGGGTACTTTGGCCACCCAGGAAGAGACACAGGGAGCACCTTGACCACCCAGCAGGGGGCACCTTGGCCACCCAGCAGGGGGCACTTTGGCCACCCAGCAGGGGGCACCTTGGCCACCGAGCAGGGGGCACTTTGGCCACCCAGCAGGAGGCACCTTGGTCACCCACCAGGTGGCACTTTGGCCACCCAGCAGGGGGCACCTTGGTCACCCAGCAGGGGGCACTTTGTCCACCCAGCAGGGGCACCTTGGCCACCCTGCAGGGGGCAGCTTGGCCACCCAGCAGGGGGTACTTTGGCCACCCAGCAGGAGGCACCTTGGCCACCCAGCAGCGGGCTCTTTGGCCACCCAGCAGGAGGCACCTTGACCACCCAGCAGCGGGCACTTTGGCCACCCAGCAGGAGGCACCTTGGCCACCCAGCAGCGGGCTCTTTGGCCACCCAGCAGGAGGCACCTTGGCCACCCAGCAGCGGGCACTTTGGCCACCCAGCAGGAGGCACCTTGACCACCCAGCAGGGGGCACTTTGGCCACACAGCAGGGAGAACCTTGGCCACCCAGCAGGGGGCACTTTGTCCACCCAGCAAGGGGCACATTGGCCACCAAGCAGAGTGCACCTTGGCCACCCAGCAGGGGGCACTTTCGCTACCCAGGAGAGGGCACTTTGGCTACCCAGCAGAGGGCACCTTGGCCACCCTGAAGAGGGCAGCTTGGCCACCCAGCAGGGGGTACTTTGGCCACCCAGCAGGAGGCACCTTGGCCACCCAGCAGCGGGCACTTTGGCCACCCAGCAGGGGCACTTTGGCCACCCAGCAGGAGGCACCTTGGCCACCCAGCAGGGGACACTTTGGCCACACAGCAGGGAGAACCTTGGCCACCCAGCAGGGGGCACTTTGTCCACCCAGCTAGGGGCACCTTGGCCACCAAGCAGAGTGCACCTTGGCCACGAAGCAGGGGGCACTTTGGCCACCCAGCAGGGGGTACTTTGGCCACCCAGCAGGAGGCACCTTGGCCACCCAGCAGGGGGCACCTTAGCCACCGAGCAGGGGGCACTTTGGCCACCCAGCAGGGGGCACCTTGGCCACCCAGCAAGGGGCACCTTATCTGGCACAGGAGCGGTGAACGCCCATTCCCTGACAGCTCCGCAATAAGTACCCACCTAGGGCACCCTACCCCCTCCTCCCAGTCACCCCTCTCCTCAGGACCTCCCTTCTCCCCCACGCCCCCCAAGCTCTCCCTTCTCCCACATGCCCTCCCGTCTCTCACACTCCCAAGCCCTCCGTTCCCCCTTACACCCTCTAAGACCCCCACTCTCAACCACCTCACCTAAGCCTTCCCCTCTCCACCACTCCCCTTATCCCTCCCCTCTTCCTCACCCACTTCCGCCTTCCTTTACCCCCACGCCCCCCGAGCTCCCCCCCCCCCCTTCTCCTCCATCCGCCCAAGCCTCTCCTCCCCTATGCGCCCCCCCAGCCTCCCCGTCTCCCCCCCCCCCAAACCTTCCCCTCTCACCCCACCAAACCCTCCCCCTCTCACTCCCAACCATCCCAAGCCCTTCCTCCTCCACCAGTCTCCCCATACAGGAGGCATATTGGCCACCGAGCAGGGGGCACCTTGGCCACCGAGCAGGGGGCACCTTGGCCACCGAGCAGGGGGCACCTTGGCCACCCAGCAGGGGGTACTTTGGCCACCCAATAAGAGGCACATTGGTCACCCAGCAGGGGGCACCTTGGCCACCCAGCAGGGGGCAGCTTGGCCACCTAGCAGGGGGTACTTTGGCCACCCAGCAAGAGGCACCATGGTCACACAGCAGAGGGCACCTTGGCCACCCTGCAAGGGGCACCTTGGCCAACCAGCAGGGGGTACTTTGGCCACCCAGCAGGAGGCACCTTGGCCACCCAGCAGGGGGCACTTTGGCCACACAGCAGGGAGAACCTTGGCCACCCAGCAGGATGCACCTTGGCCACCAAGGAAAGGGCACCTTGGCCACCCAGCCGGGGACACCTTGGCCACCCAGCAGGGAGCACCTTGGCCACCGTGTAGAGGGCACCTTGGCCACCCAGCAGGGGGCACTTTGTCCACCCAGCAAGAGGCACCTTGGCCACCAAGCAGAGTGCACCTTGGCCACGAAGCAGGGGGCACTTTCGCTACCCAGGAGGGGGCACTTTGGCTACCCAGGAGAGGGCACTTTGGCCACCCAGCAAGGGGCACCTTGGTCACCCAACAGGGAGCACCATGGCCACCGCGCTGGGGGCACCTTGGCCACCCAGCAGGGGGCACCTTGGCCATAAAGCAGGGGTTACTTTGGCCACCCAGTAAGAGGCACCTTGGCCACCCAGCAGGGGGCACCTTGGCCACCCAGCAGGGAGCACCTTGGCCGCCCAGCAGGGAGCACCTTGACCACCCAGCAAGCGGCACTTTGGCCACCCAGCAGTGGGCACCTTGGCCACCGAGCAGGGGGCACCTTGGCCACCCAACAGGGGGCACCTTGGTCACCCAGCAGGGGGCACCTTGGCCACCCAGCAAGGTGCACCTTGGCCACCCTGCAGCGGGTACTTTGGCCACCCAGGAAGAGACACAGGGAGCACCTTGACCACCCAGCAGGGGGCACCTTGGCCACCCAGCAGGGGGCACTTTGGCCACCCAGCAGGGGGCACCTTGGCCACCCTGCAGCGGGTACTTTGGCCACCCAGGAAGAGACACAGGGAGCACCTTGACCACCCAGCAGGGGGCACCTTGGCCACCGAGCAGGGGGCACTTTGGCCACCCAGCAGGAGGCACCTTGGTCACCCACCAGGTGGCACTTTGGCCACCCAGCAGGGGGCACCTTGGTCACCCAGCAGGGGGCACTTTGTCCACCCAGCAGGGGCACCTTGGCCACCCTGCAGGGGGCAGCTTGGCCACCCAGCAGGGGGTACTTTGGCCACCCAGCAGGAGGCACCTTGGCCACCCAGCAGCGGGCACTTTGGCCACCCAGCAGGAGGCACCTTGACCACCCAGCAGGGGGCACTTTGGCCACACAGCAGGGAGAACCTTGGCCACCCAGCAGGGGGCACTTTGTCCACCCAGCAAGGGGCACATTGGCCACCAAGCAGAGTGCACCTTGGCCACCCAGCAGGGGGCACTTTCGCTACCCAGGAGAGGGCACTTTGGCTACCCAGCAGAGGGCACCTTGGCCACCCTGAAGAGGGCAGCTTGGCCACCCAGCAGGGGGTACTTTGGCCACCCAGCAGGAGGCACCTTGGCCACCCAGCAGCGGGCACTTTGGCCACCCAGCAGGGGCACTTTGGCCACCCAGCAGGAGGCACCTTGGCCACCCAGCAGGGGACACTTTGGCCACACAGCAGGGAGAACCTTGGCCACCCAGCAGGGGGCACTTTGTCCACCCAGCTAGGGGCACCTTGGCCACCAAGCAGAGTGCACCTTGGCCACGAAGCAGGGGGCACTTTGGCCACCCAGCAGGGGGTACTTTGGCCACCCAGCAGGAGGCACCTTGGCCACCCAGCAGGGGGCACCTTAGCCACCGAGCAGGGGGCACTTTGGCCACCCAGCAGGGGGCACCTTGGCCACCCAGCAAGGGGCACCTTATCTGGCACAGGAGCGGTGAACGCCCATTCCCTGACAGCTCCGCAATAAGTACCCACCTAGGGCACCCTACCCCCTCCTCCCAGTCACCCCTCTCCTCAGGACCTCCCTTCTCCCCCACGCCCCCCAAGCTCTCCCTTCTCCCACATGCCCTCCCGTCTCTCACACTCCCAAGCCCTCCGTTCCCCCTTACACCCTCTAAGACCCCCACTCTCAACCACCTCACCTAAGCCTTCCCCTCTCCACCACTCCCCTTATCCCTCCCCTCTTCCTCACCCACTTCCGCCTTCCTTTACCCCCACGCCCCCCGAGCTCCCCCCCCCCCTTCTCCTCCATCCGCCCAAGCCTCTCCTCCCCTATGCGCCCCCCCAGCCTCCCCGTCTCCCCCCCCCCAAACCTTCCCCTCTCACCCCACCAAACCCTCCCCCTCTCACTCCCAACCATCCCAAGCCCTTCCTCCTCCACCAGTCTCCCCATACCAGATCCTCAGCTCCCGCTCACCCCAGACCCCACAGGTCCCCCCCCCCAGAGGAGAAGCAGAAGAGAAGAGTACACACACACACACGAGGAAGCAGCCCGTAGCAGCTGTCCAACTCCCAGGTACCTATTTATTTGTAGGTGAACAGAGGCATCAGGGGAAAATAAATTCTGCCCATTTCTTTCCACCTCCGCGCGGGGATCGAACCCGGAACCTGAGGACTACGAATCCGAAGAGCTGTCTACTCAGAGGTCAAGGCCCTGTCAGGCTTCCTCCCCCCCCCCCTGACGCTCCGTCACAGCATCACAGCGCTGACGCTCCGTCACCGCATCACAGCGCTGACGCTCCGTCACAGCATCACAGCGCTGACCCTCCGTGACAGCATCACAGCGCTCACGCTCCGTCACAGCATCACAGCGCTGACGCTCCGTCACAGCATCACAGCGCTGACGCTCCGTCACGGCTCACACCAATTTTTATTTATTTTTGTCATAGTTCTGGATGGCGTTTTTATTACGGTCTATTTCCTCCTGTGTGAAGTGGGACTCAAGTCCGCCATTTTCTTCAGCCAAAAAATATCTAAATCTCCCATAATTTGTTCTTTTGGCTTTCTTTTTGGCGGCTTTCTTGCTCTTAATTAATTAAGCTATGTCTTCGTAACGGCTTTGTGTTTTTTCCTGTTGATTATCATCTATTAATCCATCACCATTGTCCTCGTGCACCTCCTTCACTACCGAGAGGGTTGTGTCTCCATCACCATTGTCCTCGTGCACCTCCATCACTACCGAGAGGGTTGTGTCTCCATCACCATTGTCCTCGTGCACCTCCTTCACTACCGAGAGGGTTGTGTCTCCATCACCATTGTCCTCGTGCACCTCCATCACTACCGAGAGGGTTGTGTCTCCATCACCATTGTCCTCGTGCACCTCCTTCACTACCGAGAGGGTTGTGTCTCCATCACCAGTGTCCTCGCCTGGACCTGCCGTATCCTGCCGTCTCTGTTCCCTGTCACACATAACCATCTCAAGGATCAGCAGCAGAATGCATCCTGCTATCTTCAAGCAGGTACCTATTGTTAACACCACAAGACGTAAGACCAGATTCATCTTCGGACTAAGAAAGGAAAGGTATTTATTATGATAAACGTCTAGGATGATATACCTGTTAGCCGGGAATATCAGGAGAGGATCAGGTGCCCTGCAACTTAAGACGAATATCAGAGATGGTGGATATATAGTTAGGTTGGATTTGCTGCTGGAGGTTTACGGGCTCACTATAGCCCGTGCTACATGGACATGTCGTTCTAAGTAGCTAAATCTAAAACAACAACAAATGCTGTTGAAAAAGAAGTATTGAATTTGATTTGAATATATATCTATATAAATAAAAATAGAAATGTTCGTTTATTCATAATCGCCAATCTCCAAAAGTTCTTCACCGATTGCTTTGAAATTTTCACACAACGTTCTATTCGCATCCGAGCAGGTTTTTAAATACATATAATATAGATGTCACGTCTGTGACGGTAAAAAACATGCTTTTTTTAAACTGTGTTTTTCATGTGAGAGAAATCTTCGAAACCTCTTTACCGATTACTTTGAAATTCTGACACAACGTTGCATTCAACTAGGCGCGTCTTTTTATATACCTCCTTTATACATGCCTCACCTGGAACAGGAAAAAACATGTTTTTTTTTTTAAAACAGCGCCATCTGTTGGACGTAAGAGCAACACAAGCTGTAATCTCCGAAAGTTCTTCACCGATTGCTTTGAATTGTTTACACAACAATCCATTCGAATTCACTTGTGTTTTGATATACCTGCTATATAGATGCCAGTCCTGTGACAGGTAAAAACATGCGTTTTTTTCTTAAACAGCGCCATCTGTTGCAAACACGACGAACACATGCTATACTAAATATGTTATGATTCCATTTCAGTGTTTCCGATTTCATTGATAAATTGAATTATCATAAATTTTGATTTATGTTCATTTTGAGTTAATTATTTTGTGTGACATTGCGTTGGAATTGAGCTGTTTTGTTTACCATACCGTTCATTTCGTGAGTATAGCTTATTTTTTTACATTTTCATTATTTTTCATTTTGTTTTTTGAACTGTTTTTCTTATACTTCAGTGATGGGAACAGCTGGGGCCAGATTCACGAAGCAGTTACGCAAGTATTTACGAACGTGTACATCGTTCTTGAATCTTTGATGGCTTTGGTTACATATATTAAACAGATTACAAGCATAAAACTTGCCAATCAACTGTTGTTATTGTTATAAACAGCCTCCTGGTGCTTCGGAGCTCATTAACTGTTTAATAATTGTAAACAAAGCCGCCAAAGATTGAGAAAGGATGTACAGGCTCGTAAGTGTTTGCGTAACTTCTTCGTGAATCTAGACCCAGACCGGTTGATGTTCCCAATTTTCTGATGGGAACATCAGGTCATTTGATCATCAGACGAGGGAGTGTGGAATGGTGGGAAGGACGAGGGGATGGGAGAGGGGGGAGAATAGTAGAGGGCACGAGGGGACGGGGAAGTGGGAGATAGTGGGGAGGACGAGGGGACGGGGGAGTGAGGAATGGTTGGGAGAACGAGGGACAGGGGGGAATGGTGGGGAGGACTAGGAGACAGTGGAAGGTTGCTGTAACTCAGCCACGCACATGCCTTGCTGAGCCACAGCAACGCATGGCCGGGTACAGCTAGTATATACATAAATATATATATATATGTCGTACCTAGTAGCCAGAACGCACTTCTGAGCCTACTATGCAAGGCCCGATTTGCCTAATAAGCCAAGTTTTCCTGAATTAATATTTTTTCTCTAATTTTTTTCTTATGAAATGATAAAGCTACCCATTTCATTATGTATGAGGTCATTTTTTTTTACTGGAGTTAAAATTAACGTAGATATATGACCGAACCTAACCAACCCTACCTAACCTAACCTAACCTATCTTTATAGGTTAGGTTAGGTTAGGTAGCCGAAAAAGTTAGGTTAGGTTAGGTTAGGTAGGTTAGTAGTCGAAAAATAATTAATTCATTAAAACTTGGCTTATTAGGCAAATTGGGCCTTGCATAGTAGGCAGAGAAGTGCGTTCTGGCTACTAGGTACGACATATATATATATATATATATATATATATATATATATATATATATATATATATATATATATATATATATATATATATATATATATATGTATATATATATATATATATATATATATATATATATATATATATATATATATATATATATATATATATATATATATATATATATATATATATATATATAGGGGGGTACCACCTCTGGTGCAATTATAGGGACCCACAGCCTCAGAGAAGGGAACACAGAGCATTCAGGAAAAAACTTGCCATTTAACTCTGAATACGTAACAGTGTTCGCTTCTCCTACCACCCCCCTTTTTTTTATGGTGTACAATTTATTATGCAAGGTTATACAGTTACATATCTGATTTTATACAAAAAATTAACATTAAGAGGACATAAAAAAAGTTCGCTTCCTAGAGGCTGTAGATTTCCTCGAACTCCTCCGATGCCGGGCAGGAACCGAGGATGCAGCGAGCATTCCCCCTCTGGATCGCGACACTGAGGCGCTGAAAGAGAAAACTTGCTGCTCTAGGTTCTCTTGTGGTGTCAATGAGCTTGGAACCAAGATCCTTAAGAAACCTTCTTGCACTCTCTCCCCATGGGCCTAGGGTCTTAGACCCTATTGGAACGAAGTTGTACCGATGATCTAATTGCCTGTACTTGGCTGACTTGTCTCTTTCTCTGCGTGTCACCGCGGCTCCTGCTGTGCCGGCAGAGAGGTTGATGTATGTGGTTGCCAGGGTGGATACACAAGTATAGTCCCATGCCAACTGTCTGCCACCCTTCCACGGTCGCAGTGTGATTCCGTCTGGTCGGCCGGCAAAGCTAACAGAGTCACGGTTCAGTAGGTTGCGGGGCTCTCTCTCCGCTGGACACTGAGCAGAGGCAAGGCTCCTTTTAATGATGTCATTGACTTCGTCGTGTCTAGTGTGCCAACCACCAGATTTTCCACAGTGCAGGCCATGCAGTCCATATTCGCCAGCATCTGCCTCGCCGCAAATACACCTATGAACAGTGTGGATAGGGGCAGCAAGACGGAGAGCGACTGCAATACGGAGCTCCTGCAGATCAAGACGTGTGCCTGTCGCAGACATAGGGACTGCCAAAAGGAAGTCCCCTGCATGGGGATCCTGCACAGCTGTGAGGCGTGCACGATCACTGGGGGTTGTTGCTGCCTCCAGCAAAGCTGTGGCTTCTTTGTCTACAATGGGGCTGTCCCAGCTGGATTGTTTCTTGGCTTTCGGCATGGCTGGTCTGAGTGCTGGGTCTGCCATGGCACCCCATTTCGTGTTGCATTCCGTGTAGTGGGGGTCCTGTATCCCCGCTACATCACTCAGGGTGTCAGGTAGAATTTCCTTAACCAGGTCATCTGATGCTGAGGAGGAAGACAGGAAGGCTGGGACAGCAATTTGGGTAGCAGTGCGGACACCCAAGCCACCGAGCCTAACAGGAAGAGTGGCTTGTTTCCACTGGCATTCGTTGAGGGAGAGGTTAACAACTTTTTCCAGCATGGTCTTCAGTAAGAGGTCATACTCTTCAAGCTTTCGGCTGTCGTAAGATGGGGCGCACCTCAGAAAGTAGGTTAGCCTCGGAAGGGACAGGCATTTGGTGAGGAGACAAAAAGCATCGTGGGCATCGATGTCACCTATTCTGTCTTCCATCCTCCTAAGGTCTGCGATTTTCTTGTCAAGGATCTCCTCAATGGCGTTAGACCCGAGGGGGGCTCCAAGGAAGGTGCTGTTCTCGGCCCTAATGACATAGGCTCCAGGCAAGACAGACCTTATTCTAGCTACGATGTCTGGGTTGGAAGAGACTACTTCACACTTGGAAGGGTTCAGGACAAGACCCAGGCTTACTTCTTGCTCCCTTATTTTCCTGATATCTGCCAAGAGATGGTCTACGGTGCCAGCTATAGTGCCATCATCCAAAAACCAGATGTTGAACTCGCTGGACAAGCTTTCGGTGATTTCTTTTAAGACTAAGCAGAAAAGAAGGGGAGCAAGAGGATCACCTTGCTGAACACCTTCACAGGATCTGATTTCATGTTCACCAAAGAGCAGTTTTGACTCACCACTGTAGCACGATAGTATGAACGGGTAGAGGGACCGGAGATGGCGATGTACGGCACAAAGTACTGCATCTCTTATATATATTTGAGCAGTCTCCGTGGTGTAGTGGTAAGACACTCGCCTGGCGTTCCGCGAGCGCTATGTCATGGTTTCGTATCCTGGCCGGGGAGGATTTACTGGGCGCAATTCCTTAACTCTTACACTGCTCAGGGGTCATATGGACATTTACACCCCTGTGCGCAAGAAAAAAAAAATTCAAAAAATTTTTTTCGTCTTCTAAGCATGTTAATTTATGTCCCCTGAGCACGGAAAAAATAAAAAAAAAATCGTAGGTGACATATTTTGGGCGCAATTGACCGAGGAAGTCTGGCAAAAAGTGGGCGTTGACAGAGCGTCCGTCAGACCCGGTCAGCGTCACCCGCGTTGACAGATGGGAGTTGCCACAAAGATATTATTACCTAATTGTTTCAATGTCTCCGATTGATTTTTTCTTAGTTTTTTTGCAGTAATATTATTCAATAGTGTGTATTGTAATATATTTATATAATAAAAGTGGTTAATAATCGCTATACTCAAAAGTATGATGTGCATATTAGTGATTCAATTATTATGTTTATAAAACAATAAACAAATAGTTTTGCTGCTATTACACTCTATACACAGGTTATATATAAGTATTGGCATGTTTTGGTCACCATAACGAACCACTAAGTTGGTATTGAGAGTCGAAAAGCAACGAGGAGTTACCGCCACACACCAGCCAGCCACTCGCTGCCACTCCCTCAACACACGCACTAAACTTTCTCCCCCAACAATACCAGTTGTGGTGTTATTACACTATATACAGACGTTATATATAAGTATGTGTGTATTTTGTTCACCACAACTGTACAGCTAAGCTGATATACTGTCTCCACTCGATCATCCGGACTATATGGGAAGGACCCCCAGCCGGATTATCACATTTTTCAGATAATGGTACTTTTTCACCTACGAGTCCAAAAGTGACCATTTCCAACTATTTTTATACTACAAACAACATAATTTGAATTGCCTTGCCACATACAATTATTAAATATTCAACTAGAAACCTCAACTTACCTTGTTGGTGTTCGTCTTCTTGATTGATGCCACACATCTTGAAGTTAAAAATTCTTAACAATTTACGTAACCTATACTAACACAACACTAAAATTAACACTTAAAATTACTGTACAGTTCATTAAGCTAAGTTAGTTTTGACTTCCAGCTGCTGAAGCCTCACTGGTTGAGGGCATTTGGCTTGCCTGTGACGCCTCACTTGTTAAAGGCGCTTGCTTGCGCCTCACTTGTTGAAAGTGCTTGGCTTGCCTGTGGCGCGTCACTTGTTGAAAGCGCTTGGTTTGCCTATAATGCCTCACTTGTTGAAGGAGCTTGGCTTGCCTGTGGCGCCTCACTTGTTGAAGGCGCTTGGCTGCCTGTGACGCCTCACTGTTTGAACAACACGTAACTTGTCTTTAATTGCTAGGACAATCTTCTTCCTCTTAACACTTCCAGAACGATTGATGCTGCTACCAGACATATTCTTGGCCAAAAATGTTCAAAATTACTATGAAAATTAAGAAAGTTATTTAAAAAAATATTTCACTAATGGCGCAACACTGTGAGGCCGCACTGGTTGAGGTGTATATCTGTGACTTGTCTTTTATTGTTAGGACAACTTTCTTCCTCTTAACACCTCCAGAATGATTGATGCTGCTACCAGACATAGTCTTGGCCAAAAATGTTCAAAGTTACTATGAAAATAAAAAAGTTATTTAAAAAAATATTTCACTAATGGCGCAGCACTGTGTATAACACGAGGGACGGACGAACATGGGTTGACCTGTGTTGGACAGGTCCAATTGGGGCAGCCATAGCGTTACGTAGGCCGCCAGGAGGAAGAAAATTCACAATATTTTTGAAGGAAACTTCAGCCTGTGCACAATGCTTTTGGGAAACTTATTTATTTGTTATTACATAATTACTAGTAGTTATTTTATTTGTTTTTGGCTATGATTAATTGTTCTAAAATTAATGGTAATTCATGTACCCAGGTAGTCCCTCCTGACGCACCCCTCCCACCCTCCCAACACCACCCACCCACCCCACCCCCACCTACACCATGCGCCTCGAGTCTGGGGCAGACGGGATTAATACCGTATGGCCGCCCGCCTCATGTTTTCATATACAGTACGGACAAAGGCACGATTATCAGGGGGACTGACCGGATAGTGTAATTTCTGCAGAAAACCTGCTTTAATCCGGTCCCTGTGGCTATTTTGGACGGATATTGTGATAACTTTATCCGTTCACGATTTTGGCCGTATAAGGGCGTTTTTCGGATGTTCGAATCCCGGATAATCGCGGGGTTACAGTAGTTAGTTCAGGCACTAAGAGTCGTCGCTATACACAGATGGCGGCTGGCGGCTCCCTCACTCTTTCAAGGTCACACACACTAAACTTTCTCCCCCAACAATACCTTTTGCAGTGTTATTACCCTATATACACATATTATATTTAAATATCTACATGTTTTATGCACCGTAACTGTACACCTAAGCTTGTAGTGCGCCCAAAGAGCATAGTGGCCACCCTCTAAACAGCTAGACAAATCGTGCAGACGACGTCACCTCCGTCACCCATATGGCTCCTCCCAGCATAATCCTTTTGCTGTTATTACACTAATACACACATTATATATAAGTATCTACATTTGTGTTCACCATAGAGAACCACTGACCTGGTATGGTGAACGCAAACAATAACAGGTGGCCACACAGTCAGTAAACGATGCTGTCTCCCTCCGTCTCTCAGCATCACTCCTCACACAGCGCTAATTATTACAACAATCCTGCTATTATCACAACCCTGGTTATTTATATCACAGTCATTGGTCATCTGTAATATTGTCATCGCTAAATAATAACAATTATATATTTATTTTGACATTTTTCGGCGATGCTGTGGTCACAAGCTGAACATCAATGCTGTTCGCTCATGCTGCGTGCGCCGGCCTTGGTTGCTCCAACAGTACTGTGCCTCTCACACCTGAGAATATTGCCCACGATTTTTTTTTAAAATGGCATCTGTTTACAAGAGCCCTGAGGAAACTACTGTGAACCCCGTGTAGCCGCGGGCCATTTGAATCAGGCCTGGCACCCTATGGCGTATATATACGCCATGCGCACCATGGGACATGTTACTCATAGCGTATATATACACCATGCACAGTTTAAGGGTTAACTGTAGCCTCTGTTTAACGCAACAGTAAAATGTGTACTTGGATGAAAAAACGATTCTTCGCGGCAGGGGATCGTATTCCAGGGACCATAGGATTAAGGACTTGCCCGAAACGCTACGCATACTAGTGGCTGTACAAGAATGTAACAACTTTTGTATATATCTCAAAAAAAAAAAAAAAAAATATATATATATATATATTTATATATATATATATATATATATATATATATATATATATATATATATATATATATATATATATATATATATATATATATATATATATATATATATATATATATATATATATGTCGTACCTAGTAGCCAGAACGCACTTCTCAGCCTACTATGCAAGGTGTTGGAAATTTCCAACACCGAATACAACACTGTTGTATTCTCATTAATTATTACTAATTCTACTAATCATTGTAGTAAGTAAAATTAACATAACGTAGAATTCACATGTACTAATAATTTCATCTGTGCAATAGGCTAGAATTCTCACGTCACCCGACGCCAGTATTGCATCAGATTTCATTACAATAAACACATTATATCCAATGTATCTGAGAATTAAATTCGATTCTCTATAACCAAGGCATTCTGTGTGATAATTAATTACAGATAAATTGACCTCCAACTAAAAGCCGAATAGAGCGTTGGAGTCATAGCGATTATCTAGTAATAAAAGTTAACGTCACGAGTGAATGCCATGGAGAGACTTTAATTCCTCTCCCGTATATGTTTACTATCACTAAATTGGCAAATAATAATATTTCCCTCTTCTAAATAATAAACCCGTCCAGTCTCCAACATTTCAAGCATAAATACGAGAAATATTAATGTTCGTGACAATAACTTGTTTAATGAACGCGGGACGCGGCGTAGGTGAGGAGGAGCAAGCCAGTACACGTGGAGGGAAGCTCTGAGGCAGACCTACCCGTATTGTGCTCACGAGGAGACGCCATTGCCCAGCCATCAGGGTAGACGTTATCCATCCTCAGATGAAAGTCGCCACTGTGAGGCGTGAATAACCTTGCAGATAATATCTTCAACTGGTGCTGGTGTAACATAAGGAACCTTTTTAATCTGGTTCCTGACTACACGTGACCGGCCAGTGAAGCGCGCCATTATCCAGGATAGGCTGAAGCCAGAGCCTGGGACGCGAATTTCGGCAATCTTAAAACTTATACAGTGCCCTTATTAGCTAAGTATCTTCTCTTTATTTGATGCATCCGGTAAAGTGTAGTGTAGTAGCTGGGTGATTGACCGTGACGACGTATGCCAACACCAAACCACAGGTTATTACCTATTATCACCTGTAACTCTTAATTGCTTGAACATAGAGATTCAGTAGTTTAATTAGTTGCTACTGTAAATATTTGTTTTGCAGCACATGAGAAGAATTCTCCCTGCCGCCTTCTCCCATGTTAATCCATCCCATTCGTCAGCCAGCAAGCCCAGGGAATTAGAGGAAGCGTCGTGGCTTACACAAAGGAATCATCATTAAGCTAAGATTCCTTTGTATTTATTCATGAAATTTCTGAGATTACTTACATGCAGAATTCCTTTGGATTAACATGTGTTTATTGTGATTATCATTATTATATTCATAATCTATGTTCCCATTCATGGTAATGACCTTAGTTTCACTATAATTCATAGGATTAGATTATTATAATTTGGATTAGTGAACGAACCACACTAGTTCCTGGACGTACTGACTTCCAGTAATAACCCCCCAATGTAGGTGTTTGAGGGTTTGATTCATTTAATTATACAGCCCATTAATTATTTCTATGATCATATTCTCTAGTATTTTATCCATAGTTACTGGTTCATCTAGGAATTATCTAATGATCAGAAATTCTCAGTTTCCCTCTTTACTATAAAAGCGGGTGGTCCTTCGTAATTTAATTTACTACATTAATATTTAAATAATCAGATTCAAGCCCCAAATGTCCCACTTTATGGTCCTTCGAACCGGATAGGCATTAAATTTATAATTAAAATATTAATCATTAATAACTAATCCTTGTGTGATATAAGCTAGACTAACTATTTAATTAATTGTGTCAACTAACAGTGTAACACATCAGTTAGTCTAGATCACACTAACATATTGCTACTTTCACCTCATGTATAAGGTAGCTTTAGTGGGTCATAGCCAATTACCCACAACATTTAGACCTACACTTCATACTGAAGTAGAATCTTTAGGTCACCAAGAGCAACAGCTCATAACCTTATATTAATCACTAACACCAATTAAGTGTTAACCATTTAGGCTATACCAATGTTTCAATGTATGGCTGTCAGCAGACTGTCCATTATAGCCTGAATCCATGTTATAATTACTGATTCACTCAAGTCAGTGGATCATTAACATTTAGGGATCCAGTATACTAATATAAATTACTGATCTCATACTAGTTAATCATTACTAACCCTGATAATATTTTATTCCACCATTAGGATTACATTTAGGAGTTAGGTAATATTTACGGCAGTAGAATACTTGCCAAACACAATTAATTCCTTTGTGTTCATTTAATTTCTTATACACATAATTATACAAGTGTATATAAACAATAAAATACAAAAAAAAACAAAAACACAGCACAATTATTTGCACATTACTGCACCATAATATAATCTTTGCCAACCTTTATTAGGTAGCAATTTAGGCTGTGATTGTGTTGAATTTGGCACAAGCACAGACTAAATATAGTTGTAGTTTCTTAAGTAGAAATTCTCACGACTAGGCTTGAGCTAGTTAGTGACACATATATTATTCTTTTGTGCTGACCCTATCAAGGGTGGGATTAACCATTTATTGTGTAATTATTTTATTGCATATTTCTATGTATGTCTTTGAGTGTTACTGTAAGTCCACTACCCATCCGAGGCTGATTTAGAAGAGCTAAGCTGAGGAACACCTGTAGTGAGACCAAGGTACCACTCAAATCTTAGTTGCTTATTATTAGGTAGGTAACTAACCTCTAAATGAGGTAAATTACAACCAGCCTCAAGAAATACCAGGCTGTAAATACTTATACCTGCAAACAACATAGCTATACCACTAGCTACATAAGCCCTATCAGGCTCCATTTACCGCAAGAATGAATCCTTTAGAAAGGAATGCAAGATTCTTGACAGCTCTTCAACTTCAGCTAGGAAAACAGTTTATCAAATGTGACAACTGTGTAGAAACTGACCCAGATTACGTCTACAGAATAGCAAGTTCCATAAGGAGCGCTAACAAAAGATATGACTATATCATGACTGTAATCGAGTCCCACAGGAATTTACTCCAGGCCAATCATACTGTCACAGACGACTTATGTCTAACAGAATCTGAGCTTGATGACTATGAACGTATCGTTCAAACCAGGTTAGACCAATATGATAAAGTGCTTGCAAGACTAGATATTCCCGAGTGGATAGATCAGATCATTAATAGACCTGTACCCGAGTTAACACTCAGTTCAGATGAAATACCTGAACTACTTCAAGGTGAGGAGAATCCTCTAATCAATACTGATCACTACACAGGATCCACAACTGAAGTTCAACCTTCATTTTCTAACCTCTCATCTAATACAGCTTCATGTGATGATTTGTTTATAGAGTCTGATCAAATTTCAGACCACTCTTCTCAATGTTCCCTGGATTCTATAAGTTCAATACATAAGGCTACTGAATTAACTAGCTTATCGCCAGAACCCAGAGAAACAAGTGAAGCCGCCGATGAAACAAGTGAAGCTGCAATAATCAGTGAATCTGAACCCGAAAATGATAAAGCTAATGCTGCAGCAGCAGTCGAAGCTATAATTAAAGCTGAGGCTACACAAGAAGCCTTAAGCAACACAAGTAATGGTCACAATTGCTCCCAACAGCCTTCTAAAGTAAGTGCTAACAATGAGAAGACTATTATAAACCTTGTGCACCAATTATTAAATTTATCTTCACCAGAGCAATCAGTTGACTCTTTACAAGCCTTTAGTTTTCAGCTTGAGTCACTGATAAATTCTTTCAGTAAAGAGGTGGCTCACCCAACTACTGAGTGGATGACTAAAATTATCATCCAGAGAAAATTGTCTGGTGACACACTTAATAAATTATATGTATGCCAGAATGGTAACACCCTGTCAATGCAGGATATATTTACAGGTTTGCGTAATATGAGCAATCAGACAGCAGACCAAGCAATTAATGCTAAATCTGAATGCACCAAAACTGTACCTACATCAGTTTCCTTACCTGAAACTCCTAAAGTGACACTGTCACTAGGTAACAAAGGTGCTAATAATCAATGTAACAACAATCAGTCAAATACTGATTCATCAGTGAGGCCTAAGAGCTCCACAGGTGCTCCTAAGATACCTAATAGTCCAAAGAGCACCCCCAATGATGCCACAGGTGCTCCTAAGAGACCTAATAGTCCAAAGAGCACTCCCAAGAGCCTATTAATCGTTCCCCAGAGTACACCAAGTACTCACAAGAGAATAAATAACAAGCAAATGCAAACAGCAAAACCATCACAACTTGCAAATACTGTTTTACCTAAATCGGTAACCCCTAAACGATCTGTAGGATGGGGAATGTGTTTGTTTTGCAATCAAAAACATTCTCTGTACAAATGTACTAATTATCCTAATAGAGACACAAGAGTCAGACGACTCAAACAGTTACACAAATGTACTAGGTGTCTCAAACCACATAATGTTAACAGCTGTGAAACCCCACTGAACACCTGCAATAGGTGTAGAAGGGGCAAGCATCATGCTGCACTGTGCAAATTAGTTAGGACTAATTATGTCAATCCTAGAATAGGACGTAGAGAATCTACACCAGTACAGTGCTGCAAGGTGCGAGATGTGTACAGCGTAACTTCACAAGCATCTCAAGTGGATGCTGCCTTGCCTACTGCCCAACTTCAAGTGAAGAACAGAGGAGCCAAGATCACCATACGTGGACTATTTGACCAAGGTTCCCAGAGAACTTTCATTACTCAAAGAGCAGCAGAGGCACTTAATTTACAACCAATAGGACAGGTAAAATTAAACTTGTCAGGGTCCATGATAAATCGAGGAACCCATGAATACTCAGTAGTTCAACCGCTTGTACGACTAGGTAGTCATGCCAAGGCTGTCCAAGCCATTGTTGTGGATCAAATACCTTTAGACTTAAATATTAAGGGTCTGGGGTACACAGCCCACTTCCTACAGGAACGTGAAATTAATTTGGCTGACAACAAGTTAACGTCTGACCGCCTTAACAATGTAGATGTACTAGTAGGAGCCGACTACTATTACCAGTTCATAACTGGACATGTTAAACGATTGGGAATGAATATGCTCCAATCTGCAGGTGGCTACTTACTTACTGGTAAAGTTCTGTATGTGAACAAGCCTAAACCTGCCAATAATAATAAACTAGTCAGCAGTAAATCAATTCTCCAGCAGCAAGCTAAAAGGAGAAACACAGCTGAGTAATAAACTCAGATTGAATGTAGTGCAATTGATACTCGCCGAGATGTTTCATAGCTATCAGTGAAAACCAATGGTCCGTACTCAAACAAGTACAAGTCACAGCGACCAAACTATTGAATTCACTGCAGACCTAGAATTATTCTCGACAAGTAGTAATTGACCACACTCAGTCTTCCTAGGTAAATTGTAATGTTGGGCTAGAGAATCTAGTACTCCCTAGGTAATAAATAATGTTAGGCTAGAGAATCTAGCACTCAATGCCACTGGCATTTCCTGAATTTAGTACTAAATTCACTAGGACCACTGGTCCACTATACTTGCGCTTAAAGGTTTGCCAAGAAAACCTTCTTAATACCATGTTTTCTGCACTAAGAGTTAGTGATAAATACTTGCATCCATTTGTTTGAGTTGTTTTCTTTCGTTTCTGCTTATTTAGTGTAGGAGCGCAGCACGAACAAACTTGCAAACTTACTAATAAGTAAGCGAATTTACAGAGAACTAATATGTTTAATGCATTATCGTTAAACATTAGCATTGTTAATTAACATACTTCATGAGCTTAATATAGCTCACCTTAGAATTAACGTAATAATATGAGTGCTTGTTCCCCATGCGTACGAGCTTAATATTGCTCGCCATGACAATCGAACGCTTTAATGTTCCCCATGCCACGAGCACTGCTCGCCATGATAATTGAATGATGCAAAACTCCACCTCGTTAATTCGAGTTCACTGAACTCACCCTGTTAGCACTGCTAACGAGCTCACTGCAGCTCACCCTGTCAACACTGTTGACGAGTTCACTGAACTCACCCTGTTAACACTGCTAACGAGCTCACCGTAGCTCACCCTGTCAACACTGTTGACGAGTTCACTGTAACTCACCCTGTTAGCACTGCTAACTAGCTCACTGTAGCTCACCATGTTCACGAGTTCAATATAGCTCGACTTGTTAATGAGCTCAATACTGCTCACAATGTTAATTCGAGTACATTTTTGCTCACAATTAGCTTAGTCCCGTACTTAGGTAGGTTAGAAATTTAAACCATTTATTTAGGTAGGTTTAGGGACTTTAGTAGTGTCAACTGAGTACTAGCCTAATCTGTACTCACCATTAATTACAGTTGACTATACTTATAGAGACTGATTTAATAAACTCAAATTCATGTAAAGGTGATTTCGTATTAACAAGTTCACAGTGTCAAGCCTATGAGCTGCCATTTAATTAGCTCATAAGTCAGAATGACTAGGCTACTAATCTCACTGTCGACTCAGAATTTTCCTTGATTTTAATGAATAAACTTTTCAGTTCTCTACTTTTCTATTATTTTAGCTAGTTAGCAAATTAGTTGTACCATCAGTCAGAATGACTACTGCACGGCAGTGCACATTAAATTCAATTTCCTCATTTGAATTTGGGGTGATCATGATGCTGCGTGATGTTATTGTCTAGTAACTCAATAGTTACAAGTCACAGCGACCCTTGACAGTGACCTTACTGTAGTGTCATAGTCTCCTTGATCTTAAATGACTAATAATATTTTACTGTATAATCATACAATAGTGTTATCAGTTCTTAGGAACTTATTCTGAGTTTGCCTACGATTCAGCAGCTACGTAATACACCATTACATGTCACTGCGACCCTAGTTGTTGAGTTTATTGTGAGCTTTAGAGGGTACCTGATTACCGATAACTTAATCATTTAATGTTTCAATATTTAATACATGTTTCCACTAAGGGAAACTACAAGCCTATTATAGTTCTTAACTAAGAGCAATTCCTTAATTATTGTGTAGGCTATAAATAACATGTTTCATTTGACATGTAAATAGCAAGACTTGATTTCTTGTAAGTCCTTGATAAATACGGGACGTTCGTTACGTGTGTACTAACATATTAACCTACTAATATACTAATATTAATACCAACGTCGGGATAGGTCAGTACTCCACAGTACACTACGACCCTAGAATCCTCTCCCGGAGTTATGTTGGAAATTTCCAACACCGAATACAACACTGTTGTATTCTCATTAATTATTACTAATTCTACTAATCATTGTAGTAAGTAAAATTAACATAACGTAGAATTCACATGTACTAATAATTTCATCTTTGCAATAGGCTAGAATTCTCACGTCACCCGACGCCAGTATTGCATCAGATTTCATTACAATAAACACATTATATCCAATGTATCTGAGAATTAAATTCGATTCTCTATAACCAAGGCATTCTGTGTGATAATTAATTACAGATAAATTGACCTCCAACTAAAAGCCGAATAGAGCGTTGGAGTCATAGCGATTATCTAGTAATAAAAGTTAACGTCACGAGTGAATGCCATGGAGAGACTTTAATTCCTCTCCCGTATATGTTTACTATCACTAAATTGGCAAATAATAATATTTCCCTCTTCTAAATAATAAACCCGTCCAGTCTCCAACATTTCAAGCATAAATACGAGAAATATTAATGTTCGTGACAATAACTTGTTTAATGAACGCGGGACGCGGCGTAGGTGAGGAGGAGCAAGCCAGTACACGTGGAGGGAAGCTCTGAGGCAGACCTACCCGTATTGTGCTCACGAGGAGACGCCATTGCCCAGCCATCAGGGTAGACGTTATCTATCCTCAGATGAAAGTCGCCACTGTGAGGCGTGAATAACCTTGCAGATAATATCTTCAACTGGTGCTGGTGTAACATAAGAACCTTTTTAATCTGGTTCCTGACTACACGTGACCGGCCAGTGAAGCTCGCCATTATCCAGGATAGGCTGAAGCCAGAGCCTGGGCCGCGAATTTCGGCAATCTTAAAACTTATACAGTGCCCTTATTAGCTAAGTATCTTCTCTTTATTTGATGCATCCGGTAAAGTGTAGTGTAGTAGCTGGGTGATTGACCGTGACGACGTATGCCAACACCAAACCACAGGTTATTACCTATTATCACCTGTAACTCTTAATTGCTTGAACATAGAGATTCAGTAGTTTAATTAGTTGCTACTGTAAATATTTGTTTTGCAGCACATGAGAAGAATTCTCCCTGCCGCCTTCTCCCATGTTAATCCATCCCATTCGTCAGCCAGCCGAGCCCAGGGAATTAGAGGAAGCGTCGTGGCTTACACAAAGGAATCATCATTAAGCTAAGATTCCTTTGTATTTATTCATGAAATTTCTGAGATTACTTACATGCAGAATTCCTTTGGATTAACATGTGTTTATTGTGATTATCATTATTATATTCATAATCTATGTTCCCATTCATGGTAATGACCTTAGTTTCACTATAATTCATAGGATTAGATTATTATAATTTGGATTAGTGAACGAACCACACTAGTTCCTGGACGTACTGACTTCCAGTAATAACCCCCCAATGTAGGTGTTTGAGGGTTTGATTCATTTAATTATACAGCCCATTAATTATTTCTATGATCATATTCTCTAGTATTTTATCCATAGTTACTGGTTCATCTAGGAATTATCTAATGATCAGAAATTCTCAGTTTCCCTCTTTACTATAAAAGCGGGTGGTCCTTCGTAATTTAATTTATTACATTAATATTTAAATAATCAGAATCAAGCCCCAAATGTCCCACACAAGGGCCGATTTGCCTAATAAGCCAAGTTTTCCTAAATTAATATATTTTCTCTAATATTTTTCTTATGAAATGATAAAGCTACTCATTTCATTATGTATGAGGTCAATTTTTTTTATTGGAGTTAAAATTAACGTAGATATATGACCGAACCTAACCAACCCTACCTAACCTAACCTAACCTATCTTTATAGATTAGGTTAGGTTAGGCAGCCGAAAAA
>NC_091191.1:16079825-16234825 GCF_040958095.1 Procambarus clarkii
TCTAGTGTCGTAAGGCACAGTTCCCTCAGGCGCTCCACATACCCCATCCCTCGTAGCTCTGGGACGAGTCTCGTTGCAAACCTCTGAACCTTTTCCAGTTTCATTATATGCTTCTTCAGATGGGGACTCCATGATGAGGCGGCATACTCTAAGACTGGCCTCACGTAGGCAGTGTAAAGCGCCCTAAATGCCTCCTTACTTAGGTTTCTGAATGATGTTCTAACTTTTGCCAGTGTAGAGTACGCTGCTGTCGTTATCCTATTAATATGTGCCTCAGGAGATAGATTAGGTGTTACGTCCACCCCCAGGTCTCTTTCACGCGTCGTTACAGGTAGGCTGTTCCCCTTCATTGTGTACTGTCCCTTTGGTCTCCTATCTCCTAGTCCCATTTCCATAACTTTACATTTCCTCGTGTTGAATTCTAGTAGCCATTTCTCTGACCATCTCTGCAATCTGTGTGTTTGTGTGTGTGTTGTGTGTTTGTGTGTGTGTGTTGTGTGTGTGTGTGTGTGTGTGTGTTTTCGTGTGTGTTCGTGTATGTACTCACCTAATCTCACCTAATTGTGCTTGCGGGGGTTGAGCTCTGGCTCTTTGGTCCCGCCTCTCAACCGTGAATCAACAGGTGTACAGGTTTCTGAGCCTATTGGGCTCTATCATTCCTACACTTGAAACTATATATAGAGTCTTCCTCCACCACATCACTTCCTAATGCATTCCATTTGTCAATCACTCTGACACTAAAAAAGTTCTTTCTAATATCTCTGTGGGTTATTTGGACACTCAGTTTCCACCTGTGTCCCCTTGTGCGTGTGCCCCTTGTGTTAAAGCGGCACACGTATTATAATACGTGTGCCCCCGGAGGTGAAGAATAATATATGTGTGTGTGTGTGTGTGTGTGTGTGTGTGTGTGTGTGTGTGTGTGTGTGTGTGTGTGTGTATTCATCTAGTTGTATTCATCTAGTTGTGTTTACGGGGGTTGAGCTTTGCTCTTTCGTCCCGCCTCTCAACTCTCAATCAACTGTTTTCTAACTACTTTTTTTTCCCCATAACACACACACACACCCCAGGAAGCAGCCCGTGACAGCTGACTAACTCCCAGGTACCTATTTACTGCTAGGTAACAGGGGCATTCAGGGTGAAAGAAACTTTGCCCATTTGTTTCTGCCTCGTGCGGGAATCGAACCCGCGCCACAGAATTACGAGTCCTGCGCGCTATCCACCAGGCTACGAGGCCCCTCAGGCCCTCGTAGCCTCCTACGAGGCTATGTGTGTGTTTGTGTGTGTGTGTGTGTGTGTGTGTGTGTGTGTGTGTGTGTGTGTGTGTGTGTACGTGTGTGTATACTGGCAGCAGGTTTTCCTTTAGACATGTTTCACTTCATATGACTGCATATTCTGTATTGATTATTTTCTTGTCTAGGACTTCTATCCTTCTGACTAGTGTACTTTCATCTTGGCTTAATTGGAAGAGGATTTCTCCAAATGACATCTTTGTTCGAGGTAAGCTAAAAGAAATAATCAACTGTAGAGTGTATTTCTCTTATTATAAAGTTACACAACGATTCGAACCTACATGGTTCATGCTCAAGTGATGGGACAGTACTAGACGTATTTTATTTATACCATTAGGGATGTCAGGTACATACAAATACTAATGGGAGAGGAATAGGGCATAGAGGGGTGAAGATTAAGACGTAAAAGGGTGAAGAATAAGGCGAAGAAAAGGGTGGAAACACATTCATGAATAATCCGGTGTAGAGGGCGTTCCGTATTGAGCAGTGTCGTCAACGTTGGCATCTTCGTGTTCTGGTCTGGTTCTTACTCTAATGGTGGGATAGAGTTAATAGTTCCGTTATTTGGGTATGTATGTGGGGTTTTCTACTCTTATGTGGATTACTTCAAGAATTTGAAATTTTCTTGCATCTTGGGTTTTGTCTATTACACAATTATTTTTATTCAACATTTCTCTTGTTAAGGTGATGTCATGGGCTTGTCTCATGAGTTTTAAAGGACACCTGATTGAAGATGACTGGCCAAACGCCTCGTGAGCTTGGTCGACGTCACACCTATGTGCTTAGATTGAGGGCTACATCCTTCGTGTTGTTTTAGCCTTTTATACGTTCCTTAAAGCTGCCGCGGCTACCGTTGGGATATGCACATAGAGCAATGTTTTCTCCCAGGCAACTGTAGGATCATGCATCTGTGACTGTCTGGCCCAGCTAATTAAACACTGGTTCTTGCTCCTGCAATTGGTGGATTGTGCCTTAGTAAAACAGGTTCGTGTCATTGCAACAATCGGTTTCTGCCCTTAAAACTGGTTCGTTCTACGACAACTAGCGGGTATTGGTGCGGTAACATTGACTCTTACCAACAACACCAGTGGGTGTTGACACTTATAATAAGATACGAGGCTGCAGGGGGCAAGTTGGTGGTCTGTGGTTGTGGTCGAGTTCGTCTTCCTCTCCGGTTTGGAGCCTCGTGAAGTTCGCTCGCTTCCAGGCGAGGCCAAAAGAATATTCAGACTTCGGTGTTGCTTATTCTCTAGTAAAACCTTCACAACTTCGAAAATAACCAAACGGAAGTTGATCATTCCACCAAAACATCGTGAAATCGGTACAAAGAAACCTTGCAAATTCATCATCTTAAAGATAGGATGAGGAACTCATTCATATCTCTGCAACTGTTAACTTAGAGCGGAGCAGCTGGCTTCACAGCACTACGCCAGCTGGGTCAACAGCCCTGCACCTGCCGTGTTAATAGCACTACGCCAGCTGCGTCAACAGCCCTGCACCTGGCGTGTTAATAGCACTACGCCAGCTGGTTCAACAGCCCTGCACCTGCCGTGTTAATAGCACTACGCCAGCTGGCTTCACAGCGCTAGCCAAACGTTCGTGTTGACAACACATTGCGAGCCGTATTTCGCTGTGAGCCCTACGAGCTCTCGTCCCCGTCGAGCAAACACAGTCGGGTCAGGGTTCGGCAGGATGTATTAGGACCTCGGCTCCGTTGTTTAGTGTCCAGACAAGATTGTGTTCTGTGAGGCCAAGACGACGGGAGGAGAGCAGACGGCCGGAACGACTTGGGCGACGCTCTCACAACATTCTCTGACTGATGCTAGGAGACACAGAGAGTTGTGTAGAGACAAACGTATACAGAGAGACAAGAGACAGAAGGATACAGAGAGACAGAAGGACACAGGAACTGGTATAAACAAGTACTACCGTCCTCGCCTGTCAAAACTGATGCCCTCCCAGTGATAATCTGACCTCTCACGGCTAAATTAACCGCTTCTTCAATTAACATTGCCTTCATCTTTCTAACGCATCATAACATATCCATTGAGGATAGTCCAACCACTTGGGCCGGACGGTTGAGTGACGGTTTCGCTTCATGCAGGTCGGCGTTCAATCCCCGACAGTCCAAGTGGTTAAGCTCCATTTCTCCCTCCTCCCACCGCCCCATCCCAAATCCTTATCCTAATCCCTTTCAAGTGCTATATATTCGTAATGACTTGGTGCTTTCCCCTGATAATTCAATTCAATTCAAATTCCATTGAGAATATATTACTTTATTTGTGCCAAATCAGAAAATGTGAAATACGCTCAATTGTGCGAAAGTATACCTGGAAGCGCAATAACATTAAATAAGGAGCTCTTTATCGACAGATAATAATGTTATCAAAGTTGTGTTGTCATCACTGCCCAGTAACGAGCCCACAAGTGCGTTTTCTTGTTTGTTATGTTAGGGCACAGTGTTCATTTGTCCCTGTTACGTTACTTAACTGCTGTTCCTGCTACGTTACTTAGCTGCTGTTCCTGCTACGTTACTTAACTGCTGTTTCTGCTACGTTACTTAACTGCTGTTCCTGCTACGTTACTTAACTGCTGTTCCTGCTACGTTACTTAACTGCTGTTTCTGCTACGTTACTTAGCTGTTGTTCCTGCTACGTTACTTAACTGCTGTTCCTGCTACGTTACTTAACTGCTGTTCCTGCTACGTTACTTAGCTGCTGTTCCTGCTACGTTACTTAGTTGCTGTTTCTATTACATTACGTAACTGCTGTTCCTATTACGCTATTATGACCGCTGTTCCTGCTACATTACTTAATTGATGTTCCTGCTACGTTATTATGACTGCTGTTCCTGCTACCTTACTATAACCTGTTCATGCTCCGTTATTATGACTGCAATTCCTGCTACGTTGCTGTTCCTGCTACGTTACTTGAATTGCTGTTCTTGCTATGTTACTTGTAAGGCTGATCCTGCTACGTTACTAAACTGTTGTTCCTGCTACGTTACTAAACTGCTGTTCCTGCTACGTTACTAAACTGCGGTTCCTGCTACATTTCGTAACTGTTGTTCCTGCTACGCTATTATGACTGCTGTTCCTGCTTCATTACTTAACTGTTGTTCATACTACGTTATTATGACTGCTGTTTCTGCAACGTTACTTGGACTGCTGTTCGCGCATTGTTACTATGACTGCTGTTCCTGCTACGTTACTATGACTGCTGTTCCTGCTTCGTTATTATGATCATTGTTCCAACTGTATTACAATTACCACTGTTCGTGTTACATAACGATTGCTTTGCTCTTCCTGGCCTGTCATTGAAGCCTTATTCTTCCAATTCCGGTAATGATCCAGCTTCAACTGATCCAGCTCCGTTACTGTGAGTTTTCCTGTTCCAGTCCCGTTACTGTGTCTTACTGTTTCACTCATGTTACTGTGACTTACTGTTGTATCCACGTTACTGTAACTTTCTGTTTCAGCCACTTTATTGTCACTTACTGCTCCAGCCACGATACTGTGACTTACTGCTCATCCACGTTACTGTGACAAACTATTCCAGCCCCGTTACTCTGACTTTCATTATTTAAACTCCGTTACTGTGACTAACCCCTCAGCAGTATTACAATTTCTAAACAACTCATATATATATATGTATAAGACTATTGAAGAAATATGCCATAAAATCATATTAACACAAAACATGAAACTCAAATTGAATAGTGTTACTTACTACAAGACAGGACAAAGTAAGGATACCAATTAACAAAAAGGAACAAACTCAAAAACTCAACTTACATGACGTATACTGACAACGTAGGATTTGCCAAACATTAAGCAAAGTCAGCAAATACTAATTAAAAATTACAATTGTAAAGCATATAATTAAAACTTATACAAACCATGAAGAATTAAACACATTACAGATTACCAATATTGCACATTATAAAAATACAATATTACACAATAAAAAAAAAATTATTATTCACAGCCGAATTCAGCAAAAATATTATTAGGAGAAGACGTCATTCAAGATATGCATCATAAAAATAAAATGAAGGGGGGACTAAAAAATAATGAAGTCTACACGAAGCAGTAAATGTCATAGTAACATTGTTTTGAGACGAACTATTCTTTGCATGAGTCTGACTTTAAAACCTTGGATACATGCATGAGTCTCCAGTCTAACCTGCGTGTGATGGAATCTCTATATATATATCAGAGAGTTGCAGCCTCTCTTGAATACAAAAAGTTCAGCTGAACAGTTTTATATTATTAACAGTTGTATATAAACTTTAAGTTTATATTTTCCTTTTGCTTGTGCTGCTTCTTGACTATTATTTTTAGTCCCCTCCCCCTTGATTTGAGTTTTTGGCGCTTATTTTGAGTGAGGTCTTGTCTTATAATTATTTCTGATATATTAAGGTTCTGAGTATATTTGGTGTTTATTATTCTGTAATATTTGAGTTTTTATAAAGTGTGTAATTGGTAATCTATAATGTGTTTTAACTATTTTTTGCTTGAATAAGTTTCTGAATTACTTTGTTTACAACTGTAATTTCGAATTAGTACTGACTGTCTTTGTTAAGTACTTGTCAAATCCTACATTTTTAAATCGTCAGGTAAGTCGAATTTTTGAGTTTGTTCTTTTTTCTTTTAATTTGGGTCATTACTTTATATCTTGTCTTGTAGTAAAAAGCCCTTATTCAGTATTAGTTTCTTCTTTTGCGGATCAATTTGAATTCATGACTTAACGCTTGGTCAATATTTCTGTATTTTAGATCTGATGATGAATACGACGATGTACTCGAAACGTGATGTGAATTTTTATTAAGAGTAAAGATGTTTCATACGACAATCGTTCTTCTTTTTATCATGAAATATTCGTTTTTATTTATGTGTTGATAGACCTGTATATTGCACGTCTCGTTAAGATACATATGAATTCACTTATTTAGGGAAGAGGATATGCGACCATCCGTCTTCTAGACGAGATTATTGCTTATATTGTCTTAAAGGTTTAAAGAGTCCAGATTTACAGGAAGCCAACGTTAAAACTATAATTTACACGAAGCGATTTACAAATAATTCAGAATAAGAATGATCTTATGTGAAAGCGTTCATAACAGCTTAATATGCGCAACACACAGTCCTGGTCGCACATAAACACACACCTGCTAGGAGACACTAACACTGTCGTCCATGTCGCACACACCTGCAAGAAAACGCAAGCACAATCATCTCAGTCTCACACACCTGAAGTTTCCATGGTCTGTTGCGCCATCCGTGACCAAGAAACCTATGTTAATTGCAATCTGGTATATGTGGAAAATAATCGGTTTGGGTAAAAGTAGGAACGGAGCTAAAACATAAAAAAACTAACCAAATACAATGACCTCAAGATACAACAAAAAATCACGTCTCCCCACTACAGGTATTCTTTCATATTGTATTATAGAATTTATGAAGGCTTTTATTGCTTTCTTTACTTCTCAAATCGTCTTCATTTTGCCTTAAGTTCTACACTATTATAAAAGACTAGGAGGCAAAGATCACTGGCTCCAAATGCAATTTCTTACTCTAAGATCTCACTATCCGCCTTGTTGGGGAAGAAAACCTGGACGAGACGTCTTGATGTATCTTTTCTTATTTCCCCCATTTTGTCTCCTACATGGTGGATCCAGGAGCTTTTTCGGTAGTTTGCACTAATGTTGCGACCCATATTTCTACCGCGTCCAGGTGGTTCTTGAGTTCTTTATTATTGCAGTTTTCCAAAATAAGCATTTTGTGTGTACTCACCTAATTGTGCTTGCGGGAGTTGAGCTTTGTCTCTTTGGTCCCGCCTCTCAACTGTCAATCAACTGGTGTACAGGTTTCTGAGCCTAATGGGATCTATCATATCTACATTTGAAACTGTGTATGGAGTCAGCCTCCACCACATCACTGCCTAGTGCATTCCATTTATTAACTGCTCTGACACTGAAAAAATTCTTGCTAACGTCTCTGTGGCTCATCTGGGTACTAAATTTCCACCTGTGTCACCTTGTTCCCGTGTCCCACCCGTGCTGAAGAGTTTGTCTTTGTTCACCCTGTCAATTCCCCTGAGAATTTTGAAGGTGGTTATCATGTCTCCCCTTACTCTTCTGTTTTCCAGGGACGTTAGGTTCAGCTTCTTTAGCCATCCCTCGTAGCTCATTCCTCTCAGTTCCAGGACGAGCCTGGTGGCATACCTCTGAATCTTCTCTAACTTTGTCTTTTGTTTAACTAGGTATGGACTCCAGGCTGGCGCTGCATATTCCAGGATTGGTCTGACATAAGTGGTATACAGGGTCCTGAACGATTCCTTACACAAGTTTCTAAAGGCAATTCTTATGTTCGCCAGTCTAGCATATGCCGCTGATGATATCCTTTTGATGTGGGCCTCTGGCGAAAGGTTCGGTTTGATATCAACCCCTCTCTATTTGACTCTTGCAGGAATTCACCTCCCCGGTGGTACCTTGTGTTCAGCCTCCTGCTCCCTTTGCCTAATATCATTACTTTACACTTTCCTGAGTTGAACTTTAGCAACCATTTTCTAGAACATTCCTCCAGTTTGTCCAGGTCATCCTGTAGTCTCTGTCTATCTTCATCCATCTTGATTCTTCTCATAATTTTTGTATCATCAGCAAACATTGAGAGGAATGAGTCTATACCCTCCGGAAGATCGTTTACATATATTAGAAACAGGATGGGTCCAAGTTCTGAGCCCTGTGGGAGTCCGCTGATGACATCTCGCCACTCTGATATCTCCCACCCCATCGTTACTCGTTGTTTCCTGTTGTTTAAGTACTCCCTTATCTATTGTAGCACCTTCTCTTTTACTCCTGACTGTTACTCCAACTTTTTTAACAGCCTTTTATGGGGTACTGTGTCAAAAGCATTCTGGCAGTCCAGGAAAATGCAGTCGGCTCACACCTTCCCTTTCCTGCCTAATTTTTGTGTCCTGGTCATAGAATTCTAGTAAACCTATGAGGCACGATTTACCGTCTCTGAACCCATGTTGGTGGTGCATTACAAAGTTATTTCCCTCCAAATACTCTACGAGCCTTTTCCTCACGATCTTCTCCATTACCTTGCATAGCATACAAGTTAGGGAAACTGGCCTGTAGTTCAGTGCCTCTTGCCTGCTACCCTTTTTGTATATTGGGACTACGTTAGCTGTCTTCCAACTTTCTGGTAGATCTTCTGTTTCCAGTGACCTGTTATACACCATAGAGAGTGGAACACTTAGTTCTTCTGCACCTTCCTTTAGTATCCATGGTGAGATTCTGTCAGGCCCAACAGCCTTTGTCACATCCAGCTCCAACAGACACCTTTTGACCTCATCACTGGTGAGGTCAAATTCCTCCAAGGTTGCTTGGTTTGCCTCCTCCTCATTTAGTGCAGGGGCTTCTCCTTGTTCTATTGTGAAGACCTCTTTTAATCTCTTGTTGAGTTCTTCACACACCTCCTTGTCACTCTCTGTGTATCTGTTCTCCCCTTTTTTTCAATTTCATCACTTGTTCCTTCACTGCTTTTTTCCTCCTGATGTGGCTGTGGAGCAGCTTTGGTTGAGTTTTGGCCTTACTCGCTATGTCATTTTCATACTGTCTCTCTGCTTCCCTCCTCAATCTGAGGTACTCATTTCTGGCCTTCTGGTATTTCTCCCTGCTCTCCGGTGTTCTGTTATTTCTGTAGTTTCTCCATGTTCTTTTATTCAGTTGCTTCGCTACCTTGCATTCCTGGTTGAACCATGATTTTTTTTTTTCGTTTCTCTCTTTTTGAACCGGGATAAACCTGTCTGCAGCTTCCTGGCATTTCTGGGTGACAAAATCCATCATGTCCTGCACAGTCTTGTCTCTAAGTTCTGTTTCCCATGGTATTCCCCTTAGGAAGTGCCTCATTTCGTCATATTTTCCTCTTCGATAATTTAGTTTTTTTCCCTCCGATCCAATCCTTGGATAGGTTTTCCCTACCTCCACCAAGTACTAAAAAGTCAGTACACTGTGCTCACTCATTCTTATAAGGGCTTCAACTTTGACTTCCCTTATTTCTGACTCATTCAGGGTGAATATCAAGTCGTGTCTAGCTGGTTCATCATTGCCTCTCACTCCTATGGGTTCCCTGACATGCTGGCTCAGAAAGTTCCTTGTTGCCACTTCCAAGAGTTTAGCTCTTCATGTATCTGCACCACCATGTGGGTCCCCCATTCTCCCAGTCTATCTTTTGATGGTTGAAATCGCCCATGATTAAGAGTCTTGAGCCAATCCTGCAGGCAATTGATGCTGCTGCTGTGTGTGTGTGTGTGTGTGTGTGTGTGTGTGTGTGTGTGTGTGTGTGTGTGTGTGTGTGTGTGTGTACTCACCTAGTTGTGCTTGCGGGGGTTGAGCTCTGGCTGTTTGGTCCCGCCTCTCAACCGTCAATCAACAGGTGTACAGTGTTACCTATCGTACGTTACGGCTCGTGACTCTACAGCAGCCAAACTTTAATTACGTCTAGGGATACGACACAACTGCTGTTCTCAATAGCGAATCACCAGTATAACCCCTTAATAAGTAATGAGCACAAAAATAGAATCTTCATTAGGACTGAAGAATAAAGACAATATCTTATCTATATATATTAAATAAATCTCAATAGCAAACAGATGATTATATGGTCACAATATATCACATTAAAAATATCACTGTATTTTCCAGACATTAAATTAAAAGGATAATAGGTATGGCTATGACAGAACAAAATGAATGACTTAACTCCAAGATGTTATCTGCCTGGTTCCTGCTCAGCTACTGAACAACAAAACGCGAGTCAAAAAACAGATTGCCTTGCCCCGCGAATAAATTGCCAAAGTTACAATATTTATTATTTCAACAATGGAGCAATACATTGTGACAAGAGTAATCTTAAACTAACTTAATGAATAATTAATACATAGTGATATACACAAACAAAGCAATTGTTCTTTACATAGTAATTAAAATATGCATACAGAATAGAATAATGGCATGCACACCCAGCAACGGACGATCCCACGACAATTTGCCAGATACAGTTCAATTATATTTCACCTCTGTTACCCACTTATGATCACATATAAATCATTAGTTCCCGTGGGAAAACTGATCACACAAAGAAATCAACAATCATTCCCACGATACGTTGGGCCTAACGCCAACACTGTAACATGAATGTGCATTTGCATAGAACATATAAGTATAACAATATACATGCTTGTAATTTACATACAATTATAAATGTACATATTAATATATTTACTTACGTATCTTATAAGGGTACGTAACACTTCCACCTCCAAGAAAAAAAATGCAATGGATTGAAGATCAATGGCATTTTTTCCGAAGTAAAAATGTTAAGTAAAAAGAAACATTTCATTTATGGTACATCAAAACTTCTTGACAAAGCATCAGCAATAACATTTTGTCTGCCTGGAATATGTTTGATTTCTACATTAAATTCCTGCAAAAACAATGACCAGCGCAGAATTCGTTGGTTCTTGACTTTCATCATATTTATAAAGATAAGGGGGTTGTGGTCTATAAATACTAACACTTTATTTCCTGATAAGTAAATCTCAAACTTCTTGATTGACAATATAAGACCCAACGCCTCCTTTTCTACCACGGAATAATTTCTCTGAGCTGCATTAAATTTTCTAGAATAATAATACACAGGATGCTCAATCTGGTCTAAACCAACTTGAATAAGCACAGCACCTATTCCAACATCTGACGCATCAATGTGTAATATAAATGGTTTATCAAATTGGGGACTAGCAAGAATAGGTGAGGTGGACAATATGCCCTTTAGGTTCTGAAAAGCATTCTGACAATCTTGTGTCCACTGAAACTTTACTTGCTTGCGTAACAAGTTTGTCAAAGGAGCAGCTACTGTTGAAAAATTTCTACAATAACGCCTATAGTATGCACACATACCAATAAACCGTTGGACTCCTTTCTTATTGGTCAACACTGGGTAGTCCACAATGGCTTGAATCTTATCTTGTAAGGGGATAATCTTACCTTGTCCTACCTCGTGTCCAAGATAAGTTATCGTACCTCTTGCCCAACTACACTTATTCATATTTATGGTTAACTTTGCGTTTTTCAACACTGTAAACAAGTTCTTAAGGCCTAAGAGATGATCTGCCCAATTCTTACTGTACAAAACAATGTCATCAAGGTAGGCCCTACAATCTGGCACATCCTTGAGTAAGAAATTCATGAGTCTTTGAAAAGTAGCAGGTGCATTTCTCAAACCGAATGGCATGACATTAAATTCATACGCACCATCAGGTGTAACAAAAGCAGTAACCTCTCTAGCATACTCTGTTAATGGAATTTGATAATACCCTTTTGACAAATCAAGCTTACTTACATATTCGGCATGACCTATGGACTCTATACATTCTTCCAACAAGGGTAAAGGAAAAACGTCCACTGTAGTGTTCTTGTTCAGTTTCCTGTAATCCACGCACAATCTCCAGGTTCCATCTGGTTTTGGCACTAACAAACACGGAGAGCTCCAAGTACTTTGACTTGGCCGAATGAAATCATGCTGGAGCAGATATTCCACTTCTGCTTGCATAATTTTCCTCTTTTCGGGATTCACTCGGTACGGATGTTGTCGAATGGGGGTGCTGTCCAGGAGCTGAATGTCGTGTGTGATGAGGTGGGTCTGGGTAGGAACCTCCCCAAACAGAGATGTATGGTTGTCCAGCAGAACCTGGAACTCATCACGTTGTTCCTCCTGTAAATGACATAGCATCTCCCTGCCATTGGAACTGGAACTGAGAAGTTGGATATTAACAACATGTCCCTCACTACAATTATCCTCAGGTGGTAACTCTTCCCGACTAAAACAAGCTACTACACCAGGTCCAACATAAGCTTTTAATCTGTTAATGTGTACAGTCATTTGGGGTTCTGAAAGATTAGGGTTAATTAGTTTATAAGTTAGGTCTCCCACCTTGTCTACCACTTGGTAGGGTCCTGCGAACTTATGGGACATGGAAGTCCCCATACGAGGTTTCAACACCAACACCAAATCTCCGACATCAAACGACCTTAGCTTAGCTTTGAACTTCTTGTCATATCGTACTTTCATGGCTTGTTGAGTCCTTCCCAGATGTTCTTTCGCCAACTCACGAGCCCGACACAACTTAGCCTTGACCTCACTCAAGTACAATCCACTCTGATGAACCGAGACATCTCCCAACAACTTTTCTTGTAGCATTTTAAGAGGACCTCTTACTTGGTGACCAAACACTAGTTCAAAGGGTGAACAGCCCAATGACTCTTGTAGCCCTTCTCTAGCAGCAAACAACACAAAGGGGAGATTCTCATCCCAATTACGTGGATGAGTTTCTCCGGTTGTCTTCAGCATTTGTTTCAAAGTCTGGTGGAAACGTTCAAGTCCACCTTGGCTTTGTGGATGATATGGACTGGATAATTTGTGCCGAATCCCTCGGGATTCGCAAAAAGTTCTGAAAACTTTAGAAACAAAATTTCCCCCATTATCACTCTGAATAACTCTAGGCATTCCAAACAACGAAAAGAATCTTTCAAGACACTTGATGAGATTATGAGCCTTGGTATTCCGTAGAGCATAAGCTTCAGGAAATCTAGTAGTCATACACATGAGAGTGAACAAAAACATGTTACCCGATTTAGTCTTAGGTAAAGGACCCACACAATCAATTACAACATGAGTAAATGGTTCATCAGGAACTACAATAGGTTGCAATGGTGCTCTAGGTACAGATTGATTTGGTTTACCAACAATTTGACAGGGTATACAGTTATGACAATATCTGACCACGTCTTTCTTTAACTTTGGCCAGAAAAAATATTTACTTATCTTATGGTACATATTCGTGATACCTTGATGACCTCCCATGGGATCATCATGTGCAGCCTGCAGGACCTGCCTACGATAATCATTGGGGACAACGAGTTGGTTTCTAATCTCACAATCCTCTGAAGAGGGAGTTCCCTTGGGTCTCCACCTTCTCATCAGAAGTCGATCCTTGAAGAAGAAACCCGTCCCTTCCTCCACTGCATCAATATTATCAGGAGCCTCAGAAATACACTTACTTAAACTAGGATCAGTAGTCTGTACAACACTTAAGGGCAATGACTCAGACTCAGCAGCGAGCGGGCAAGAACCTAGTAGCTTGATCTCTTTTCCCGATTGATCAGAATAAAATGGAGTCATAGCTACTTCGGCCTCACTCTCGACAACTGGCGCACTGGAGACAAGCGGGCAAGGTACAGATAGTTCAGCCTCCTCACCTTCACTTTCCTTGTGATTTAGGTTCGGCGGGGCTTCTACTACGGCCTCACTCTCATCATCCAGTCGAGTCATAAAAGAATCCTCAAGATCCACCTCCCACTCCTTTACTGAAGGGATCCTGGTCTTGGGAACAGCAACCTCAGTGAAGACAGGATTACTCTCACCTGTTTTTCCCATGGATCTAGTTACAACACAAGCAGGGTAAATAATATCATCATCTGCTACTGGTTGAGCTAATACATTATGGGGTTTAGTTAACATGATGGGACACTTGGGCCCTACAACCATTTGGTTGCCAAAATCATTACCTAGAATAATGTCTACCCCAGGAATGGGCAGTTGTTTACTTACACCAACATTACACCATCCTGAAGTATAGTTAGAATCAAGGTTAACTTGCAATAAGGACACTGGTTGCACACTTCCGGCAATACCTTGGAGAAGCACAACTTCACCCAGATCTCGGGTGTCAACATCATCAAGTACCTTCTGGGTAATAAGAGACTGTGAAGCTCCAGTATCACGGAGTAATTGAACAGTCTTATGTCTACCATTATTACATAATAAGGTACCTGTGGAAATATAGGGTTTGAATTCAGCCATCCAATTGGGACTGACTGTAATACATGAAGAATTAATAGGTTGCACTCCTTTACTCATAATAAGACCAGTTGGTCGGAGTTCAGGATGCAAACTAAAACATGAAGAAATCACATGCCCCCTTCTCTTACAATGGGTACAATGTTTGACAGTGGACACACTGGTAGAACCAACTGCCGGTTTAGAATTAGCATTACTAGGCTTAGATGATCCTGGCAATGGAGTAACCATCTTAGGGTTAGTAAGAGAAGAGTTCACGGGAGTAACTGTCGCACCAGGAGGAGACTTATACTGATAAGGAGTACGGTGAGCATTGAAATTTACTCTACGACTAGACTTAGGTGAAGTGGCCGTAAACGGGGCCTTAGTCAGCAACTCATGCTCATCCGCGAGCTTTGACAGCTCATCAATATCTGTTACATTCTTTTGTTCTGCCATAAAAGTAGACAACTGGTCTGGAAGACATGACAATACTTCTTCCATTATAAGAAGATTCTTTAGAGCATCAAAATCAGTGACTGCAAGTGACTTTAACCATCTGTTGCAAAAATTCGTCTTCTGACGAGTAAAATCTGCTATTGTCTGATCCCTGATTCTCCTTAGGTTCCTGAACTTTTGCCTGTGTGCCTCTGGATTTAACTGGTATGCATTGAGGATGCTTTTCTTTACAAAGTCATAATCAAAACTATGAGCGTCAGGTAGGGTTGTGAAAACCTCCTGACTACGCCCCTTAAATTGAGACTGCATAATGGCTACCCACTGATCCCTTGGCCAGTTCATACTGATGGCAATTTTATAAAAATGTGCAAAGAAAACCTCAGGATCCTCCTCATTGAACTTGGGCAACTCTATATACTTATTCATCCTGATGGGATTATTATCACTATTTGTTGAAACATTACTAGTATTTCCATGCCCAGCTGCCATACGCTGTGATTCAAGCCTGAAGTTAGTGTCAGCCATTTGTTGTTGAATCTCTAATTGCCTAGTTTGTTCCTCGGCTTGTTGCTTCTTTGTGGCTTCTATTTGCAACTGTACCGCAATTTCTAAACGCCTAGTCTCCAGCTCCCTTTTCTGAGCTTCAGCCTCTAATATTTTCTGTTGCTGTTGAGCTTCAATCTCTCTTTGACGAGCTTCAGCCTCTAATATTTGTTGTTCCCTTTGAGCTTCAAGCTTAGCATTGGCTATTTGCGCTTCTAACTCAAGACGCTTTAACGTCATCTGATCACTCGACTCCTCTCTTAACTCCTCTAGAATTTCTTCCTCTAACTCCCCATTCTCAACAAAATGCGTCACAATGACTTTCAATATTTGGGCTTTAACCATTCTATTGCTGGCGGTCAAATCCAACTGATTTGCCATTTGTATTAACTCAGTCTTTTTAAGGTTCTGAATCCCTTCAAAGTCTGGGTGAGCCACCAACGCTGCAACTTTCTCCTCCATTGTTACTAACACTTGGCACTTGATTCACAAAAATAATTAACACAATGGCACTGCACTACACTTCACTGTAAAATTGTCACCACACTGAAAATTCGCTTGGCCTCACTGCACAAACAAATTATATAGGATGACTTACCTCAAAATCGTGAAACGTTGTTACTTGACACACAGGAAAGCTTGCTTGGCACATGGAATAGTTCTTAAGAAACACACAGAGACACTTGACACTGGTACCTAGGAAGGCAAGGTTAGATTAGCATAGTTAAGTTAAAGTGGGAACGATATCTCCCGGACAGGCCCCCATAACTCTTTGTTACCTATCGTACGTTACGGCTCGTGACTCTACAGCAGCCAAACTTTAATTACGTCTAGGGATACGACACAACTGCTGTTCTCAATAGCGAATCACCAGTATAACCCCTTAATAAGTAATGAGCACAAAAATAGAATCTTCATTAGGACTGAAGAATAAAGACAATATCTTATCTATATATATTAAATAAATCTCAATAGCAAACAGATGATTATATGGTCACAATATATCACATTAAAAATATCACTGTATTTTCCAGACATTAAATTAAAAGGATAATAGGTATGGCTATGACAGAACAAAATGAATGACTTAACTCCAAGATGTTATCTGCCTGGTTCCTGCTCAGCTACTGAACAACAAAACGCGAGTCAAAAAACAGATTGCCTTGCCCCGCGAATAAATTGCCAAAGTTACAATATTTATTATTTCAACAATGGAGCAATACATTGTGACAAGAGTAATCTTAAACTAACTTAATGAATAATTAATACATAGTGATATACACAAACAAAGCAATTGTTCTTTACATAGTAATTAAAATATGCATACAGAATAGAATAATGGCATGCACACCCAGCAACGGACGATCCCACGACAATTTGCCAGATACAGTTCACTCAATTATATTTCACCTCTGTTACCCACTTATGATCACATATAAATCATTAGTTCCCATGGGAAAACTGATCACACAAAGAAATAAACAATCATTCCCACGATACGTTGGGCCTAACGCCAACACTGTAACATGAATGTGCATTTGCATAGAACATATAAGTATAACAATATACATGCTTGTAATTTACATACAATTATAAATGTACATATTAATATATTTACTTACGTATCTTATAAGGGTACGTAACATACAGGTTCCTGAGCCTATTGGGCTCTATCATATCTACACTTAAAACTGTGTATGGAGTCAGCCTCCACCACATTGCTTTCTAATGCATTCCATTTGTCAACCACTCTGACACTAAAAAAGTTCTTTCTAATATCTCTGTGGCTCATTTGGGCACTCAGTTTCCACCTGTGGCCCCTAGTGCGTGTGCCCCTTGTGTTAAATAGCCTGTCTTTATCAACCCTGTTGATTCCCTTGAGAATCATGAATGTGGTGATCATGTCCCCCCTAACACTTCTGTCTTCCAACGAAGTGAGGTTCAATTCCCGTAGTCTCTCCTCGTAGCTCATACCTCTCAGCTCGGGTACTAGTCTGGTGGCAAACCTTTGAACCTTTTCCAGTTTAGTCTTATGCTTGACTAGATATGGACTCCATGCTGGAGCCGCATACTCCAGGATTGGTCTGACATATGTAGTATATAATGTTCTGAAAGATTCCTTACACAAGTTTCTAAAGTTCGTTCTTATGTTAGCCAACCTGGCATATGCTGCTGATGTTATCCTCTTGATATGAGCTTCAGGGGACAGGTCTGGCGTGATATCAACCCCCAGGTCTTTCTCTCTCTCTGACTCTTGAAGTATCTCATCTCCCAAGTGATACCTTGTATCTGGTCTCCTGCTTCCTACCCCTATCTTCATTACATTACATTTGCTTGGGTTAAACACTAACAGCCATTTGTTCGACCATTCCTGCAGTTTGTCCAGGTCTTCTTCAAGCCTCAAGCTGTCCTCCTCTGTCTTAATCCTTCTCATAATTTTGGCGTCGTCAGCAAACATTGAGAGGAATGAGTCTATACCCTCTGGGAGATCATTTACGTATATCAGAAACAGGATAGGTCCAAGCACAGAGCCCTGTGGGACTCCACTGGTGACTTCACGCCATTCTGAGGTCTCACCCCTCACTATAACTCTCTGCTTCCTATTGCTTAGGTACTCCCTTATCCACTGGAGCGCCCTACCAGTTACTCCTGCCTGTTTCTCCAGCATAGGCATCAACCTTTTATGGGGTACTGTGTCAAAGGCTTTCCGACAGTCCAAAAAAATGCAGTCCGCCCATCCTTCTCTTTCTTGCTTAATCTTTGTCACTTGATCATAGAATTCTATCAAGCCTGTAAGGCAAGATTTACCCTCCCTGAACCCATGTTGATGGGTTGTCACGAAGTCTTTTCTCTCCAGATGTGTTACTAAGTTTTTTCTCACAATCTTCTCCATCACCTTGCATGGTATACAAGTTAAGGACACTGGCCTGTAGTTCAGTGCCTCTTGTCTGTCACCCTTTTTAAATATTGGTACTACGTTAGCCGTCTTCCATACTTCTGGTAGGTCTCCCGTTTCCAGTGACCTACTGTACACTATGGAGAGTGGCAAGCAAAGTGCTCCTGCGCACTCTTTCAATATCCATGGTGAGATTCCATCCGGCCCAACAGCTTTTCTCACATCCAGCTCCAATAGGTGCTTCTTGACCTCATCTCTTGTAATTTCGAACCTTTCCAAGGTCACCTGGTTTGCTGCCACCTCTCCTAGCGCCGTGACTTCTCCCTGTTCTATTGTAAAGACCTCCTGAAACCTTTTGTTGAGTTCTTCACACACCTCTTTGTCTTTCTCTGTGTACCTGTCCTCGCCCACTCTAAGTATCATCCCCTGTTCCTTCACTGTTGTCTTCCTCCTGATGTGACTGTGTATTAGCTTTGGTTCAGTCTTGGCTTTATTAGCTATATCATTTTCATACCTTTTCTCAGCTGCTCTTCTCACACTAACATACTCGTTCCTGGTTCTCTGGTATCTCTCTCTACTTTCTGGTGTTCTGTTATTACGGAAGTTCCTCCATGCCCTTTTGTTCAGCTCTTTGCTTTCATACATTCCCTATTAAACCACGGATTCTTCCTTTGCTTCTCTGTTTTTTCCTGTTGGGCTGGGACAAACCTGCTTAAAGCCTCCTGACATTTTTGGGTGACATAGTCCATTATGTCTTGTACGGACTTGGTTCCGAGTTCTGTGTCCCAATGTATATCCCATAAGAATTTATTCATCTCCTCATAGTTTCCCTTTCGGTACGCCAGCCCTTTGTTTCCCAGTTCTTTTTTGGGGGTGATAATTCCTAGCTCAACCAGGTACTCAAAGCTCAATACACTATGATCACTCATTCCCAAGGGGGCTTCCAACTTAACTTCCCTTATATCCGACTCATTTAGGGTAAATATCAGATCAAGCAAGGCTGGTTCATCCCTCCTCTCGTTATTGTCGGTCCCTTGACGTGTTGACTTAGAAAGTTTCTTGTTGCCACATCCAGCAGCTTAGCTCTCCATGTGTCTGGGCCTCCATGTGGGTCTCTGTTCCCCCAATCTATCTTTCCATGGTTGAAGTCTCCCGTGATTAGTAGCCTGGATTCGTTCCTGCTAGCCACAGAAGCTGCTCGCTCTATTATATTGATGGTGGCCAAGTTGTTTCTATCATATTCCTGTCAGGGTCTTCTGACATTCGGTGGGGGTTATATATGACTACTACTATAATTTTCTGTCCTCCAGTTGCTATGGTACCTGATATGTAGTCGCTGAGACCTTCACAGTTCTGAATTACCATCTCTTCGAAACTCCAACCTTCTCTTAGTAGCAAAGCTACACCACCTCCTCCTCTCCCTTCTCTCTCTTTCCTCACTACATAGTAGCACTGTGGAAACACTGTGTTTGTTATGGTGTTTGATAGCTTTGTTTCTGTGAGTGCTATTATGTCTGGGCTTTCTTCTAGTGCCCATTTTCCGAGTTCACTTGTTTTATTTGTAATTCCATCTATGTTAGTGTACATTGCCTTGAAGCTCACTTTCTTCAGTTCGTTTTCTTGTCCCTTTCTTGGCGAGCATTCTGCTGGTGTGGGAAGCTTTTCAGTGGGTGAGATGATCTGTGAGGTGGTTTGCAGGGTTTCATTGGAGTTTGGGGTGAGGGGTGGGGGTTTCATGGAAGGGGGGACAGGTAGGGTGTGGGTTAAGGAGATAGGGGGGACATGGAGGATACGGGGTGAGGGGGGAGGAGGGATAGGGAGGGTATGGGATGAAGGGGGAGGGGGGAAAGGTGGGAGTGGGGACATGATGGGAATGGGGAAGGGATGACAGGGTAAGAATGGGGTGGGGGGGGAGGGAGGGTTGGGTGTGGGCAGGTAGGGTGAGGGGAAGGGAGGGTTTCTATGCAGAGGGGGGTGTTGGGGTTGCCCTCCCCTCTGGTATTGCTGGGATGCTGGTTTTGGGTTCGCCTCTTGTCTCTAGGACTGTTGTGTTCGGGGCTGTGATTTCCTGGTTTGCTTCTCCCTCCCTGCGCTTCCTCCTTGCCTCTGCTGCCTTGGCTCTCTCCTCCTTCGTCCTGTTCCTCTGCAGGAATACTTTCTTGTATCCCTCCACATGCTGCAGTCGACTCTTCCTGTCGAGAATATCCTCCTTCGTGGTTTCGTTTGTAAACACCACCTTTACAAGTCGGTTTCTGTCCTTGTTGTACCAGCCCAACCTGAAAACCTTCTCAATGTTTCGTTCAGCCCCTTCCATCTGTAACCCCTTCAGTAGCCCCTGTACTGCCTCTCTATCCTTGCTATTCCATTCTTGTCTGTTGGATCCTTCCTGTTCTTTGATGCCTACAACTACCACTGATCTTTTTCTCTCCAGCTGCTGAGTGGTGCACCTTGCTGCTTCCTGTGAGGTGGCTGCTTGCTTCGCTACCTCCCTCACTGTGTCCATTGCTTCTGAGCTCTTTTTCAGTATGTCTGCAAATGTTTCAGGTACAGAGGAATTTCCTTCCAATGTAACATTCCCACCTTCCCTTTGGATGATAATCTGATGCTCGGTCTCTTTATTTTTTTTCTGTGAGGGATTTGATCTCCTCCCTTGCTGATGTCAGCTCACTTTGCAGGTTGTTAATTGTAATCCTCATTTCCTGCATCTCCTTCCTGAATTCCTCCAGAACTTGGGTTAACATGTCCCTCGTTTGATCAATTTGGCTGTTCCCTGTGTCCCTGTTGCGTCCACCTGCCATTTTGCCCTTGTCAAGAGAGAGAGAGCAAGAGAGAGAGAGCAAGAGAGAGAGCAAGAATAGTCCTAGTGTGAGTGGGTGTGGTGGGGGGGGGAGTGTTTTGGGAGAGTGGGATTGGTGGTGGGGGGGAAGTGTGTTGGGAGAGTGAGATGGGGGGTTAAGAGATGGGTGAGGTGTAGTCTTCAGATTAGCGGCTTATTTGAGTTCCCAGTGAGCTCACAGTTGCTGTCCCTGTTACCTGTCTACCACGATTGTATTATTACGATTGTATTATTGAATGGAATGCAATAGTGTCCATGATATGATATTATATAAACCTTGTACACTGTTGGAGACTTATGAGAGACACTTACCAGCCAGCCCCCCACAAGCACTCTAGGTGAATACACGGCGTGACGTCGGTAATCCTGTGAGGTCTTCAGGTCTCCACGTGGTCCCCGCTGATGCGACTGATACTTCCTCAAGAAGTCGATCTTCACTATCTATCTTCTCTAAATTCACTAAGATAATTCACCGCGAGATGTGATCAATGTGTTGCATTACAATGCCACTGTTTAATTTACACTGTCCCGATTCTCACTGCACAGTACACCCGCTCCCTTGAACCCTATTGTTCCCTCGGTTACGCAGACCGCTGACCCTACACGTCTACTCACGATCAAAGCTGACCAAGACTGTGTGTGTGTGTGTGTGTACTCACATAGATGTGCTTGCGAGGGTTGAGCTCAGCTCTTTCGGCCTGCCTTTCAAATGTGAATCAACTGTTACTAAAAACTTTTTTTTCACACACACACACACACACACACACACACACACACACACACACACACACACACAGGAAGCAGCCAGTAACAGTTGCCTAACTCCTAGGTACCTATTTACTGTTAGGTAACAGAGGCATCAGGGTAAAAGAAACTCTGTCCATTTTGTTTTGCGCCGGCGCCGGGACTCGAACCCGGGCTAAAGGATTACGTGTCCAGTATGTTATCCACACAGCCACTGACGCATGATGTGTGTGTACTCACCTAATTGTGCTTGCGGAGGTTGAGCTCAGGCTCTTTGGTCCCGCCTCTCAACCGTCAATAAACAGGTGGACAGGTTCCTGAGCCTATTGGGCTCTATCATATCTCTACTTGAAACTGTGTATGGAGTCAGCCTCCACCACATCGCTTCCTAATGCACTCCATATGTCAACCACTCTGACACTAAAAAATTTCTTTCTAATATCTCTGTGGCTCATTTGGGCACTCAGTTTCCACCTGTGTCCCCTAGTGCGTGTGCCCCTTGTATTAAACAGCCTGTCTTTATCAACCCTGTCGATTCCCTTGAGAATCTTGAATGTGGTGATCATGTCCCCCCCTAACTCTTCTGTCTTCCAACGAAGTGAGGTTTAATTCCCGTAGTCTCCCCTCGTAGCTCATACCTCTCAGCTCGGGCATTAGTCTGGTGGCAAACCTTTGATCCTTTTCCAGTTTAGTCTTATGCTTGACTAGATATGAACTCCATGCTGGAGCCGCATACTCCAGGATTGGTCTGACATATTTGGTATATAATGTTCTGAAAGATTCCTTACACAAGTTTCTAAAGGCCGTTCTTATGTTAGCCAACCTGGCATATGCTGCTGATGTTATCCTCTAGATATGAGCTTCAGGGGACAGGTCTGGCGTGATATCAACCCCCAGGTCTTTCTCTCTCTCTGACTCTTGAAGTATCTCATTTCCCAAGTGATACCTTGTATCTGGTCTCCTGCTTCCTACCCCTATCTTCATTACATTACATTTGCTTGGGTTAAACTCTAACATCCATTTGTTCGACCATTCCTGCAGCTTGTCCAGGTCTTCTTGAAGCCTCAAGCTGTCCTCCTCTGTCTTAATCCTTCTCATAATTTTGGCGTCGTCAGCAAACATTGAGAGGAATGAGTCTATACCCTCTGGGAGATCATTTACGTATATCAGAAACAGGATAGGTCCAAGCACAGAGCCCTGTGGGACTCCACTGGTGACTTCACGCCATTCTGAGGTCTCACCCCTCACTATAACTCTCTGCTTCTTATTGCTTAGGTACTCCCTTATCGACTGGAGCGCCCTACCAGTTACTCCTGCCTGTTTCTCCAGCTTATGCATCAACCTTTTATGGGGTACTGTGTCAAACGCTTTCCGACAGTCCAAAAAAATGCAGTCCGCCCATCCTTCTCTTTCTTGCTTAATCTTTGTCACTTGATCATAGAATTCTATCAAGCCTGTAAGGCAAGATTTACCCTCCCTGAACCCATGTTGATGGGTTGTCACGAAGTCTCTTCTCTCCAGATGTGTTACTAGGTTTTTTCTCACAATCTTCTCCATCACCTTGCATGGTATACAAGTTAAGGACACTGGCCTGTAGTTCAGTGCCTCTTGTCTGTCACCCTTTTTAAATATTGGTACTTGTTGGAAATTTCCAACACTAAATACAACACTGTTGTATTATTATTAATTATTACTAAATCTACTAATCACTGTAGTAATTAAAATTAACCAACCGTAGAGTTCACATGTACTAATAATTGTATCTGTACAATAAGGCTAGAATTCTTACATCACCAGACACCAGTATTGCGTCAGATTCCATTATAATAAACACATCTATATCCAGTGTGTCAGAGAATTGAGTTTGATTCTCTAAGAACAACGGTGTTCTGTGTGATAATTATTTACAGATAACCTGACTCCGAAATAATGCCAAATAGAGCGTTCTAGTTACAACTGTTATCTGGTAATAAATTTAACGTCACGCGTGAATGCCAGGGAGAGAATTCAATTCATCTCCATTGTTCGTTTACCATCGTAAAACGAGCAAATAATAATATCTAACTCCTCTGAATAATAAACCCGTCATTATCCAATCATTTCAGTCGCAACTGCGAGAAATGATAATATTCGTAGTAAATAATTTGTGAATCAAATGCTGGAAGCGGAGGAGCGGGGGGCAGAGGAGAAGCCATTACTGGAGGAGACGCCACCGAGAGCGTGTGTAGGCGTCCACGAGGGAGGAAAGTCGCCACTGTGAGGTGTGAATTGTTGCGGAATATAGCAACTTAGCTGGTGTCAGTGTCACAGGATACATCGTGGTGAAGCGTCAATGAGAATTAACTTGACGTTCAGCCTGGAACCTGTTAATTTGTTCCGTGTAGCCCAACGTGACCGGCCAGAGAAGCGCGTCAACATCTAGGCTAGGCTCGACACCACGTGTTCGTTATTACGACGCCAGAACCTAGGACGCCAGCTTCGGCAAGCCTCAACTTACACAGTGCCCTATTAGCTAAGTACCTTTATTCCCTTTTGATGCATCATTATGGATAGGTTATAGCCGGGTAGCTTGCCGTCACGCCGAGCGACTTAAATAAAACACAGGTTATTATCTGTCTCCACTCTCCATTTTAATTTCTTGAACATAGATATTTAGTAGTCTAACATGTTGCTACTGAATATATCTTGATTTACAGCTTGTGTGTGAAGAATTCCCCGAGCTGTTACTTTCCCGTGTTAATCATCGCCCAGTGTTCCATGATGAGTTCAAGAGATTCCTAGGATGATTCATGACTGATGTCTTGGAAAACGTCTTCAAGCTAAGACCCTTTTCCGTATTCCATTATTTAAATTATCTGTGATTAATTATTACCATAGATCACTGTTCACTGGATTTAACACATGTTTATGATAATCTTTAATTTCTGATATGCATAATCTATGTTTTTATTGGTGACAAATTTATTGATTCCGTAATTGGTCATAGGATTAGGTTATTGCATAATGAACTGGTGCACGAACCACACTAGTTCCTAGACATATATGAAGTTCTAGTAATACCCCCCCAATGTAGGTGTTTGAGGCTTTGATTCAATTAAATTATATACAGCCCATTAATTATATAAGTGATTATATTCTCTAGTATTTATCCATAGTTACTGGTTCCTCTAGGAATTTTCTAATGATCACATTTTATTAGTTTCCCTCTTTACTATAAAAGCGGGTGGTCCTTCGTAATTGATTTTCATTACATTAATATTTAAATAAATAGAGTCAAGCCCCAAATGTCCCACAGTACTACATTAGCAGTCTTCCATACTTCTGGTAGGTCTCCCGTTTCCAGTGACCTACTATACACTATGGAGAGTGGCAAGCAAAGTGCTCCTGCACACTCTTTCAATATCCATGGTGAGATTCCATCCGGCCCAACAGCTTTTCTCACATCCAGCTCCAATAGGTGCTTCTTGACCTCATCTCTTGTAATTTCGAACCTTTCCAAGGTCACCTGGTTTGCTGCCACCTCTCCTAGCGCCGTGACTTCTCCCTGTTCTATTGTAAAGACCTCCTGAAACCTTTTGTTGAGTTCTTCACACACCTCTTTGTCTTTCTCTGTGTACCTGTCCTCGCCCACCCTAAGTGTCATCACCTGTTCCTTCACTGTTGTCTTCCTCCTGATATGACTGTGTAGTAGCTTTGGTTCGGTCTTGGCTTTATTAGCTATATCATTTTCATACCTTTTCTCAGCTGCTCTTCTCACACTAACATACTCGTTCCTGGTTCTCTGGTATCTCTCTCTACTTTCTGGTGTTCTGTTATTACGGAAGTTCCTCCATGCCCTTTTGTTCAGCTCTTTGCTTTCATACATTCCCTATTAAACCACGGATTCTTCCTTTGCTTCTGTTTTTTCCTGTTAGGCTGGGACAAAGCCTCTTGACATTTTTGGGTGACATAGTCCATTATGTCTTGTACGGACTTGGTTCCGAGTTCTGTGTCCCAATGTATATTTCATAAGAATTTATTCATCTCCTCATAGTTTCCCTTTCGGTACGCCAGCCCTTTGTTTCCCAGTTCTTTTTTGGGGGTGATAATTCCTAGCTCAACCAGGTACTCAAAGCTCAATACACTATGATCACTCATTCCCAAGGGGGCTTCCAACTTAACTTCCCTTATATCCGACTCATTTATGGTAAATATCAGATCAAGCAAGGCTGGTTCATCCCCTCCTCTCGTTCTTGTCGGTCCCTTGACGTGTTGGCTTAGAAAGTTTCTTGTTGCCACTTCCAGCAGCTTAGCTCTCCATGTGTCTGGGCCTCCATGTGGGTTTCTGTTCCCCCAGTCTATCTTTCCATGGTTGAAGTCTCCCGTGATTAGTAGCCTGGATCCATTCCTGCTAGCCACAGAAGCTGCTCGCTCTATTATATTGATGGTGGCCAAGTTGTTTCTATCATATTCCTGTCTGGGTCTTCTGACATTTGGTGGGGGATTATATATGACTACTACTATAATTTTCTGTCCTCCAGTTGCTATGGTGCCTGATATGTAGTCACTGAAACCTTTACAGTTCTGAATTACCATCTCTTCGAAACTCCAACCTTCTCTTAGTAGCATAGCTACACCACCTCCTCCTCTCCCTTCTCTCTCTTTCCTCACTACATAGTAGCCCTGTGGAAACACTGTGTTTGTTATGGTGTTTGATAGCTTTGTTTCTGTGAGTGCTATTATGTCTGGGTTTTGTTCTAGTGCCCATTCTCCGAGTTCACTTGTTTTATTTGTAATTCCATCTATGTTAGTGTACATTGCCTTGAAGCTCACTTTCTTCAGTTCATTTTCTTGTCCATTTCTTGGCGAGCCTTCTGCTGGTGTGGGAAGCTTTTCAGTGGGTGAGATGATCTGTGAGGTGGTTTGCAGGGTTTCATGGGAGTTTGGGGTGAGGGGTGGGGGTTTCATGGAAGGGGGGGACAGGTAGGGTGTGGGTTAAGGAGAAAGGAGGGACATGGAGGATACGGGGTGAGGAAGGAGGAGGGATAGGGAGGGTATGGGATGAAGGGGGAGGGGGGACAGGGGGGGGGGGGAAAGGTGGGAGGGGGGACATGACGGGAATGGGGAAGGGATGACAGGGTAAGAATGGGGTGGGGGGGGGAGGGTGGGGGGGGGCAGGTAGGGTGAGGGGAAGGGAGGGTTTCTATGCAAAGGGGGGTGGTGGGGTTGCCCTCCCCTCTGGTGTTGCTGGGATGCTGGTTTTGGGTTCGCCTCTGGTCTCTAGGACTGTTGTGTTCGGGGCTGTGATTTCCTGGTTTGCTTCTCCCTTCCTGTGCTTCCTCCTTGCCTCTGCTGCCCTGGCTCTCTCCTCCTTCGTCCTGTCCCTCTGCAGGAATACTTTCTTGTATCCCTCCACATGCTGCAGTCGACTCTTCCTGTCGAGAATATCCTCCTTCGTGGTTTCGTTTGTAAACACCACCTTTACAAGTCGGTTTCTGTCCTTGTTGTACCAGCCCAACCTGAAGACCTTCTCAATGTTTCGTTCAGCCCCTTCCATCAGTAACCCCTTCAGTAGCCCCTGTACTGCCTCTCTATCCTTGCTATTCCATTCTTGCCTGTTGGATCCTTCCTGTTCTTTGATGCCTACAACTACCACTGATCTTTTTCTCTCCAACAGCTGAGTGGTGCACCTTGCTGCTTCCTGTGAGGTGGCTGCTTGCATCGCTACCTCCCTCACTGTGTCCATTGCTTCTGAGCTCTTTTTCAGTATGTCTGCAAATGTTTCAGGTACAGAGGCATTTCCTTCCAATGTAACATTCCCACCTTCCCTTTGGATGATAATCTGATGCTCGGTCTCTTTATTTTTTTCTGTGAGGGATTTGATCTCCTCCCTTGCTGATGTCAGCTCACTTTGCAAGTTGTTAATTGTAATCCTCATTTCCTGCATCTCCTTCCTGAATTCCTCCAGAACTTGGGTTAACATGTCCCTTGTTTGATCAATTTGGCTGTTCCCTGTGTCCCTGTTGCGTCCACCTGCCATTTTGCCCTTGTCAAGAGAGAGAGAGCAAGAATAGTCCTAGTGTGAGTGGGTGTGGTGGGGGGGGGGGAAAGAGTGTTTTGGGAGAGTGGGATTGGTGGTGGGGGGGAAGTGTGTTGGGAGAGTGAGATGGGGGGTTAAGAGATGGGTGAGGTGTAGTCTTCAGATTACGGCGGGTGGGGGAGGATTAGCGGCTTATCTGGGTTCCCAGTGAGCTCACAGTTGCTGTCCCTGTTACCTGTCTACCACGATTGTATTATTGAATGGAATGCAATAGTGTCTATGATATGATATTAAATAAACCTTGTACACTGTTGGAGACTTATGAGAGACACTTACCAGCCAGCCCCCCACAAGCACTCTAGGTGAATACACGGCGTGACGTCGGTAATCCTGTGAGGTCTTCAGGTCTCCACGTGGTCCCGGCTGATGCGACTGATACTTCCTCAAGAAGTCGATCTTCACTATCTATCTTCTCTAAATTCACTAAGATAATTCACCGCGAGATGTGATCAATGTGTTGCATTACAATGCCACTGTTTAATTTACACTGTCCCGATTCTCACTGCACAGTACACCCGCTCCCTTGAACCCTGTTGTTCCCTCGGTTACGCAGACCGCTGACCCTACACGTCTACTCACGATCAAAGCTGACCAAGACTGTGTGTGTGTGTGTGTGTACTCACATAGATGTGCTTGCGAGGGTTGAACTCAGCTCTTTCGGCCTGCCTTTCAAATGTGAATCAACTGTTACTAAAAACTTTTTTTCACACACACACACACACACACACACACACACACACACACACACACACACACAAACACACACACACACACACACACACACACACACACACACACACACACACACACACACACACACACACACACACACACACACACACACACACAGGAAGCAGCCAGTAACAGTTGTCTAACTCCTAGGTACCTATTTACTGTTAGGTAACAGAGGCATCAGGGTAAAAGAAACTCTGTCCATTTTGTTTTGCGCCGGCGCCGGGAATCGAACCCGGGCTAAAGAATTATGTGTCCAGTATGTTATCCACACAGCCACTGAAGCATGTTGTGTGTGTACTCACCTATTTGGACTCACCAAATTGTGCTTGCGGAGGTTGAGCTCAGGCTCTTTGGGCCCGCCTCTCAACCGTCAATAAACAGGTGTACAAGTTCCTGAGCCTATTGGGCTCTATCATATCTACACTTTAAACTGTGTATGCAGTCAGCCTCCACCACATCGCTTCCTAATGCACTCCATTTGTCAACCACTCTGACACTAAAAAATTTCTTTCTAATATCTCTGTGGCTCATTTGGGCACTCAGTTTCCACCTGTGTCCCCTAGTGCGTGTGCCCCTTTTGTTAAACAGCCTGTCTTTATCAACCCTGTCGATTCCCTTGAGAATCTTGAATGTGGTGATCATGCCCCCCCTAACTCTTCTGTCTTCCAACGAAGTGAGGTTTAATTCCCGTAGTCTCCCCTCGTAGCTCATACCTCTCAGCTCGGGCATTAGTCTGGTGGCAAACCTTTGATCCTTTTCCAGTTTAGTCTTATGCTTGACTAGATATGAACTCCATGCTGGAGCCGCATACTCCAGGATTGGTCTGACATATTTGGTATATAATGTTCTGAAAGATTCCTTACACAAGTTTCTAAAGGCAGTTCTTATGTTAGCCAAACTGGCATATGCTGCTGATGTTATCCTCTAGATATGAGCTTCAGGGGACAGGTCTGGCGTGATATCAACCCCCAGGTCTTTCTCTCTCTCTGACTCTTGAAGTATCTCATTTCCCAAGTGATACCTTGTATCTGGTCTCCTGCTTCCTACCCCTATCTTCATTACATTACATTTGCTTGGGTTAAACTCTAACATCCATTTGTTCGACCATTCCTGCAGCTTGTCCAGGTCTTCTTGAAGCCTCAAGCTGTCCTCCTCTGTCTTAATCCTTCTCATAATTTTGGCGTCGTCAGCAAACATTGAGAGGAATGAGTCTATACCCTCTGGGAGATCATTTACATATATCAGAAACAGGATAGGTCCAAGCACAGAGCCCCGTGGGACTCCACTGGTGACATCACGCCAGTCTGAGGTCTCACCCCTCACTGTAACTCTGCTTCCTATTGCTTAGGTACTCCCTTATCCACTGGAGCGCCCTACCAGTTAATCCTGCCTGTTTCTCCTGCTTATGCATCAACCTTTTATGGGGTACTGTGTCAAAGGCTTTCCGACAGTCCAAAAAAATGCAGTCCGCCCACCTTTCTCTTTCTTGCTTAATCTTTTTCACCTGATCGTAGAATTCTATCAAGCCTGTAAGGCAAGGTTTACCCTCCCTGAACCCATGTTGAAGGGTTGTTACGAAGCCTGTTCTCTCCATAAGTGTTACTAGTTTTTTTTGTCTCACAATCTTTTCCATCACCTTGCATGGTATACAAGTTAAGGACACTGGCCTGTAGTTCAGTGCCTCTTGTCTGTCACCCTTTTTGTATATTGGTACTACATTAGCAGTCTTCCATATTTCTGGTAGGTCCCCTGTTTCCACTGACCTACTATACACAATGGAGAGTGGTAAGCAAAGTGCACCTGCACACTCTTTCAATACCCATGGCGAGATTCCGTCCGGCCCAAGAGCTTTTCTCACATCCAGCTCCAATAGGTGCTTCTTAACCTCATCTCTTGTAATTTCGAACCTATCCAAGGTCACTTGGATTGCTGCCACCTCTTCTAGCGCCGTGACATCTCCCTGCTCTATTGTAAAGACCTCCTGGAACTTTTTGTTGAGTTCTTCACACACCTCTTTGTCATTCTCTGTGTACCTGTCCTCGCCCACCCTAAGTTTCATCACCTGTTCCTTCATTGTTGTCTTCCTGCTGATGTGACTGTGTAGTAGCTTTGGTTCGGTCTTGGCTTTATAAGCTATATCATTTTCATACCTTTTCTCAGCTGCTCTTCTCACACTGACATACTCGTTCCTGGTTCTCTGGTATCTCTCTCTACTTTCTGGTGTTCTGTTATTACGGAAGTTCCTCCATGCCCTTTTGTTTTGCTCCTTTGCTTTCATACATTCTGGTTCCAAGTTCTGTGTCCCAATGTGTATCCCATAGGAGTTTATTCATCTTCTCATAGTTTCCCTGTCGGTACGCCAGCCCTTGGTTCCCAGTTCTTTTTTGGGGGTGATAATTCCCAGCTCAACCAGGTACTCAAAGCTCAATACACTATGATTACTCAATCCCGATGGGGCTTCCAACTTAACTTCCCTTATATCCGACTCATTTATGGTAAATATCAGATCAAGCAAGTTCTGGTTCATCCCCTCCTCTCATTCTTGTCGGTCCCTTGACGTGTTGACTTAGAAAGTTTCTTCTTGCCACATCCAGCAGCTTAGCTCTCCATGTGTCTGGGCCTCCATGTGGGTCTCTGTTCCCCCAATCTATCTTCCCATGGTTGAAGTCTCCCATGATTAGAAGTCTGGATCCGTTCCTGCTAGCCACAGAAGCTGCTCTCTCTATTATATTGATGGTGGCCAAGTTGTTTCTATCATATTCCTGTCTGGGTCTTCCGTCGTTCGGTGGGGGGTTATATATGACTACTATTATAATTTTCTGTCCTCCAGTTGCTATGGTGCCTGATATGTAGTCACTGAAACCTTCACAGTTCTGAATTACCATCTCTTCGAAACTCCAACCTTCTCTTAGTAGCAAAGCTACACCACCTCCTCCTCTCTCTTCTCTCTCTTTCCTCGTGTGTGTGTGTGTGTGTGTGTGTGTGTGTGTGTGTGTGTGTGTGTGTGTGTGTGTGTGTGTGTGTGTGTGTGTGTGTGTGTTTGTTTGTTTGTTTATGTGTGTGTGTGTTTGTTTGTTTGTTTGTTTATTTGTGTGTGTATTCACCTAGTTGTGCCTGCGGGGGGTGAGCTTTGCTCTTTCGGCCCGCCTCTCTAGTGTCTATCAACTGTTACTAACTACTGCTACTATATTTTTCCAAACCACACACACACACACAACACAGGAAGCAGCCCGTAACAGCTGACTAACTCCCAGGTACCTATATACTGCTAGGTAACAGGGGCATAGGGTGAAAGAACCTCTGCCCATTGTTTCTCGCCGGCGCCCGGGATCGAACCCGGGACCACAGGATCAAATGTCCAGCATGCTGTCTGCTCGGCCGGCCCGCCGCCTGTGTGTGTGTGTGTGTGTGTGTGTTTGTGTGTACTCACCTAGTTGTTCTGGCGGGGGTTGAGCTTTAGCTCTTTGGTCCTGCCTCTCAACCGTCAATCAACTGGTGTACAGGTTCCTGAGCCTATTGGGCTCTATCATATCTACACTTGAAACTGTGTATGGAGTCAGCCTTCACCCCATCACATCCTAATGCATTCCATTTGTCAACCACTCTGACACTAAAATAGTTCTTTCTAACATCTCTGTGGCTCATTTGGGCACTTCATTTGTGTGTGTGTGTGTGTGTGTGTGTGTGTGTGTGTGTGTGTGTGTGTGTGTGTGTGTGTGTGTGTGTGTGTGTGTGTGTAGATTTCAATATCACATATCATAAATAGTAAGTTAACTTCAGTGCAATTTTAATGCACATATGTAGTGAGAACGTACAACATAGTGACAGCAATATTGATCTCGCTCACCACGAAAGTGGCCGAAACCAATTACATTGTGTCAGTAGAAGGAGAAAAGTAAACGTTAACGTTTCATTAGTTTAAATACCTTAAAAGAAACTTAAAAAAGCAGACTGTTAACATTGAAATCAGTTCATGTATAATAGCAGGTGGGTATTGTATTGCCTCTAAGTCATTGTTTTCCATACCAACAATCATTCATGTTATGTCCGTCGTGTCTAACCTTTCGTGTTGTCCACACTAACACGACGTGTCCACCCTATGCCCATACTACAGCCCCTGGACCGTGACCCACCCCACGGCCGGGCTCAGTGGCGACTGCGTGTAACTGCGTCGGATGGCGAGCTGGACACGCACACTGACGTACGTGTCAACCTCAAGGACGTAAACGACAACGCTCCGTACTTCCCCTCCCACATCACCACCACCACCATCTCCGAGGACACGCCCAAAGGTAAAGTACCACAACCACACAGTCACTTCAATCTCTTACCAAGTTCTCGAAGAGCGGACACATGCTCAATGCTTCGTATTATCGCCATGACAACAATAAGCAAAACGCTCCCAAAGGTATGATTTTTAATATTTCATAATGGGAGCGAGCTCCTGCCAGACGGAAGAGCGCGTACATAGACGAGGTGAGCTCTTAACTTGTGCAAAGACTGCTCGTTCCTGTTCAACGTGCGGAATGGGTAACTTTCCCGACTGTTAAAACTAAAATTTCCATTTACGTACGGGAAAATTATTTGTGTATTACATTGTTTCTGGTGAAGTTGAAGGTAAACCAGCCTCGTTTGTATGTAAACTTACATTTTGTGTATATAATCTTCTGTCGTGTAATTTGCTTTACCTCTCTACTCCTGATGATGTAACAAGCGAAAGTGCTTGGGTTATTTGATGTCTTGCATTATATATGTGTTTTTTTCCTGTATTATCAGATCTTGCATTATACCTGTCTTGCATTATATTTGTTTTTTTCCTGTATTATCAGATCATGTAATTAATGACTGTTTTTGCTTGAGTAAATGGTCCGACAAATTTATCTCTGAAGAGACGTGATGAAAAATTATTTTATGACTAAGTTTCTTTAACGGAAGAATGGATTGAATCCCAATGTTTGTTGAGAACAGGAACCTCGGTAGTCTTGTCGAGGTCCCATTGCTCCTAGACACCTGGGTGCCACTGATTGCCCTGGGAGCCTTTCAGTCGAACCACGGGCGGAAACGCTACTAGCGATCCGGCCGTGTCCCACGGAAGAGTGAAAGAAAACTCAGTACTAACCTTAAGATGTTGCTTCACTCAGCAACAACACTTCCTCTGAGTCTTGCTCGCCGTAACAAAGGAGTCACATGTCACTTGTCTCTCACCTGTGTCACGCAACTACTCACAAGGTCGCCAGCTGGGTTTGTAACTTTGCATCCCAGCAAAGCAGTTCAGTGGTTAAACTCTGTGTCGCCCAGCAATAGTACGTTGCCACATTCACAGTGTTGATTCAGAATTACCAGTCTAGGGCACGTTTCCATAAATATCAGTGTACTCAAGTACTGCCAGTCACTAGGATATTTTCCATAATATGAATAATAATGATCATAGTGTGGCGCATATAGTATCACTTATATAATGCTCAAAGAGAAATGGAGGGCGCACGTAAACACATCAGTAAAATGATATGAAATTTACTATCGAAAACTACATTAAGCATATAAGAAATAACACAAGGGTGAATATATGGAATAAATGATCTGGATATAAGCATATCCTAAGCTATAGTCGCCCTGGAGTTTAGTGAAATGAACACTACCTTTCTTTTCGTTGATTGCAGTAATAGTTTTGTTCACTTTGCGTTTAAGGTCTTCCACAGGGTTCCTCGTGATTCGCTGAAATTTAGTGTCATCACTAAGGATATCGCTAAATTTATTCATGTATTATTGGGTAGGAATCAACACATACGCTGCTGTCATGTCGGCTTTTCTTATTGTTACATCTTACAGCTTTTTTTGCTGTTTTGCTGCTTCTTTGAGTCTTGGGGTTAAGATTGTTGATGAGTATGTTCCTCGTTTTATCCCGGCTTCTGTTAGTAGTTCAGCCTGAAGTGTGTCAGTGGTGATGACTTTATTGTTGTCGTCTAACATGTGGATGTCGTCCAGAAGCATTTCAATTTGAAGGCGTTTTTGATGCTTCTCAACGCAAAGAAAGGTAGTGTTCATTTCACTAAACTCCAGGGCGAATATGGCTTAGGATATGCTTATGGCTCTGTTAAGACACACAAACCAGGTAACCCACTACGTCCAATAATCAGTCAAATACCAACTCCAACCTATCACCTGGCAAAAAGACTTAACAAACTCCTAACTCCATACTCTCCAAGCAACTATAGTCTACAATCATCAGCAGATTTCCTAGAATTAATCAAAACTACACAGCCCGATGGAATCATTGCTTCCTTGGACGTCGAATCCCTATTTACTAACGTCCCAGTCGACACCACCATAGAAATTATACTGGACAGAGTATACAGAGACGAGAGCACCCCCAAATTAGACATACCCGAGCCACACTTGAAGAGCCTTCTCGAAGCATGTACATAGGAAGCTCCTTTCATCAGTCTGCAAGGGGACATGTATCTACAAATAGACTGAGTAGCAATGGGCGTCCCCTTAGGAGTATTAATCGCTAATTTTTACTTGGGAACCATCGAAGATAGAGTCTTCAGTTGTAGACAAAAACCAACTGTATACTGCTGTTATGAAGATGATGTATTCATCATAGTAAAAGACTCAGATGAACTAATTTATCTAAAAAGCCATATAGAGAATGAGTCAGTACTCCGATTTACACATGAAAATAGTGAAAACAACAGTCTATCATTCTTGGATGTACTAATAACAAAAATGGAACCTCTTTAAGCACCAGTGTATATACTAAACCTACCAACATAGGATTATGCGTGAACGGTAGAAGTGAGTGCCCCCAAAGTCAGAAAACCAGTGTTTTCAATGCTTATATTCGTCGAGCGCTTACCCACTGCTCCGAATGGAGCAATGTGAGTAGAGAGTTTGAAAGAATAACTTAGGTATTGGTGAACTTTGGATATTGCAACACGGAAATAAACACAGCTATAAGAAGACACCTGGACCGATGGTACAATCCTGAACCTAGACCAGAAACCACAACACCTCCTATAAAATTATATTACAAATCAACTATGCACAGTGAACACAAAAAAAGAAAAAAGAATAATGATGGAAATAATCCGTAAAGTAGTATAAAACACTATTCCTAACCAAAACATAGACCTGATCATATTCTATAAAACAAACAAGACTACCGAACTCCTTATTAAAAACTGCCCGAAGCTGACGGAGAAACCTTTACAGCAGTCAAGCGTTGTATACAACACTTGTATATGTGTACCTAGTAGCCAGAACGCACTTCTCAGCCTACTATGCAAGGCCCGATTTGCCTAATAAGCCAAGTTTTCATGAATTAATTGTTTTTCGAATACCTAACCTACCTAACCTAACCTAACGTATAAAGATAGGTTAGGTTAGTTTAGGTAGGGTTGGTTAGGTTCTGTCATATATCTACGTTAATTTTAACTCCAATAAAAAAATTGACCTCATACATAATGAAATGGGTAGCTTTATCACTTCATAGGAAAAAAATTAGAGAAAATATATTAATTCAGGAAAACTTGGCTTATTAGGCAAATCAGGCCCTGCATAGCAGGCAGAGTACGACGTTCTGGCTACTAGGTACAACATATATATATATATATATATATATATATATATATATATATATATATATATATATATATATATATATATATATATTATTAAATATGACCGAAAAAGTAAGATTAATAATTCTAACACGAATTTTCTCAATCTTTCGTACATTACGCTTCACTGTTGGAGGTAAATCAAAAATCACTTCTCCAAAATTCATTTTTATTTCTAGTCTGACGCGACACGGGCGCGTTTCGTAAAACTTATTACATTTTCAAAGACTTCACAAATACACAACTGATTAGAACTTACGTCTCTCTGATATTATATCTACATTTGAGTGAGGTGGGAAGGGTGATGTGGCATTAACACAAGACAGAACAGGAGGGGATATTAATAGGGTATTAAAAGTATCAACACAAGACAGAACAGAAACAATGGGTATTGAATAGAAGTGTTTGTAGAAAGCCTATTGGTCCATATTTCTTGATGCTTCTATATTGGAGCGGAGTCTTGAGGTGGGTAGAATATAGTTGTGCAATAATTGGCTGTTGATTGCCAGCAATCAACAGCCAATTATTGCACAACTATATTCTACCCACCTCAAGACTCCGCTCCAATATAGAAGCATCAAGAAATATGGACCAATAGGCTTTCTACAAACACTTCTATTCAATACCCATTGTTTCTGTTCTGTCTTGTGTTGATACTTTTAATACCCTATTAATATCCCCTCCTGTTCTGTCTTGTGTTAATGCCACATCACCCTTCCCACCTCACTCAAATGTAGATATAATATCAGAGAGACGTAAGTTCTAATCAGTTGTGTATTTGTGAAGTCTTTGAAAATGGAATAAGTTTTACGAAACGCGCCCGTGTCGCGTCAGACTAGAAATAAAAATGAATTTTGGAGAAGTGATTTTTGATTTACCTCCAACAGTGAAGCGTAATGTACGAAAGATTGAGAAAATTCGTGTTAGAATTATTAATCTTACTTTTTCGGTCATATTTAATAATATATGTCTACAGGAAAGACTGCTACCAAAATATACTAATATATATATATATATATATATATATATATATATATATGCGAACAAGCCTGAATGGTCCCCAGGACTATATGCGAATGAAAACTCACACCCCAGAAGTGACTCGAACCCATACTCCCAGGAGCAACGCAACTGGTAACTACAGGGCACCTTAATCCACTTGACCATCACGGCCGTCAAAAGGAAGTGATAGCCGAGGCTATTTGAGCCACTTCCCCGACGGCAACTCGGATGGTAATCTTGGGCATAGCATTTCACCAAATCACCTCATTCTTTGGGGCACACGTGAGGAACACAAATGCGAACAAGCCTGAATGGTCCCCAGGACTATATGCGAATAAAAACTCACACCCCAGAAGTGACTCGAACCCATACTCCCAGGAGCAACGCAACTGGTAACTACAGGGCGCCTTAATCCACTTGACCATCACGGCCGTCAAAAGGAAGTGATAGCCGAGGCTATTTGAGCCACTTCCCCGACGGCAACTCGGATGGTAATCTTGGGCATAGCATTTCACCAAATCACCTCATTCTTTGGGGCACACGTGAGGAACACAAATGCGAACAAGCCTGAATGGTCCCCAGGACTATATGCGAATGAAAACTCACACCCCAGAAGTGACTCGAACCCATACTCCCAGGAGCAACGCAACTATATATATATATATATAGTTGCGTTGTTGCGCTATATATATAATTAGCCGAAAAAGTTAGGTTAGGTTAGGTTAGGTAGGTTAGGTAGTCGAAAAACAATTAATTCATGAAAACTAGGCTTATTAGGCAAATCGGGCCTTGCATAGTAGGCTGAGAAGTGCGTTCTGGCTACTAGGTACGACATATATATATATATATATATATATATATATATATATATATATATATATATATATATATATATATATATATATATATATATATATATATATATATATATATATGTTGTACCTAGTAGCCAGAACGCACTTCTCAGCCTACTATACAAGGCCCGATTTGCCTAATAAGCCAAGTTTTCATGAATTAATGTTTTTTCGTCTACCTAACCTACCTAACCTACCTTTTTTTGGCTATCTAACCTAACCTTACCTATAAATATAGGTTAGGTTAGGTTAGGTAGGGTTGGTTAGGTTCGGTCATATATCTACGTTAATTTTAACTCCAATAAAAATAAATTGACCTCATACATAGTGAAAAGGGAAGCTTTATCATTTCATAAGAAAAAAATTATAGTAAAAATATTAATTCAGGAAAACTTGGCTTATTAGGCAAATCGGGCCTTGAATAGTAGGCTGAGAAGTGAGTTCTGGCTACTAGGTACGACATATATATATATATATAAATATATATATATATATATATATATATATATATATATATATATATATATATATATATATATGTCGTACCTAGTAGCCAGAACGCACTTCTATGCCTACTATTCAAGGCCCGATTTGCCTAATAAGCCAAGTTTTCATGAATTAGTATATTTTCTCTATTTTTTTTCTTATGAAATTATAAAGCTACCCATTTCATTACGTATGACGTCAATTTTTTTTTATTGGAGTTAAAATTAATGTAGATATATGACCGAACCTAACCAACCCTACCTAACCTAACCTAACCTATCTTTATCGGTTAGGTTAGGTTAGGTAGCCGAAAACGTTAGGTTAGGTTAGGTTAGGTAGGTTAGGTAGTCGAAAAACAATTAATTCATGAAAACTTGGCTTATTAGGCAAATCGGGCCTGGAATAGTAGGCATAGAAGTGCGTTCTGGCTACTAGGTACGACATATATATATATATATATATATATATATATATATATATGTCGTACCTAGTAGCCAGAACGCACTTCTCAGCCTACCATGCAAGGCCCGATTTGCCTAATAAGCCAAGTTTTCATGAATTAATTGTTTTTCGATTACCTAACCTACCTAACCTAACCTAACCTAACTTTTTCGGCCACCTAACCTAACCTAACCTATTAAGATAGGTTAGGTTAGGTTAGGTAGGGTTGGTTAGGTTCGGTCATATATCTACGTTAATTTTAATCCAATAAGAAAGAATTGACCTCATACATAATGAAATGGGTAGCTTTATCATTTCATAAGAAAAAAATTAGAGAAAATATATTAATTCAGGAAAACTTGGCTTATTAGGCAAATCAGGCCATGCATAGTAGGCTGAGAAGTGCGTTCTGGCTACTAGGTACGACATATATATATATATATATATATATATATATATATATATATATATATATATATATATATATATATATATATATGTATATATATGCAAACAAGCCTGAATGGTCCCCAGTACTATATGCAACTGAAAACTCACACCCCAGTAGTGACTCGAACCCATACTGCCAGGAGCACTCTGCTGGCGTACAGGATCCCTTAACCGCTCGACCAACACTACCAGACAAAAGAAGATGGTAGCCGAGGCTATTTTCATCCCCCTAGCGGCACTCGGTTGGTAATCTTGGGCATGGTATTTTATCAAATCACTTCATTTTTTGGGGCACACGTGAAGAACACAAATGCGAACAAGCCAGAATGGTTCCCAGGACTATATGCAACTGAATGAGTGATTTAATAAAATCATCACAATGAATGACGTGATTTGATAAAATACCATGCCCAAGATTACCAACCAAGTGCCGGCGAGGGGATGGAAATAGCCTCGGCTACCATCCTGGTAGGTGGCTGTTTTGTTTAGCAGTGGCTGTTGCGTTTATCGGTGGCAGTTGGGTTTACCGGTGGCTGTTGGATTTATCTGTGGCTGTTAAGAGTTACTGTAGACGTTTGCCTGCACAGGTAGTGGTGGTCGACCTACGGTGAGGACAGGTAGAATGGTGGTAGACCTACGGTGAGGACAGGTAGAGAGGTGGTAGACCTACGGTGAGGACAGGAAGAGTGGTGGTAGACCTACGGTGAGGACAGGTAGAGTGGTGGTAGACCTACGGTGAGGACAGGAAGAGTAGTGGTAGACCTACGATGAGGACAGGTAAAGTGGTGGTAGACATAAGGTGAAGACAGGTAGAGTGGTGGTAGACATACGATGAGGACAGGTAGAGTGGTGGTAGACCTACGGTGAGGACAGGAAGAGTAGTGGTAGACCTACGGTGAGGACAGGTAAAGTGGTGGTAGACATAAGGTGAAGACAGGTAGAGTGGTGGTAGACCTACGGTGAGGACAGGAAGAGTGGTGGTAGACCTACGGTGAGGACAGGAAGAGTGGTGGTAGACATACGGTGAGGACAGGTAAAGTGGTGGTAGACATAAGGTGAAGACAGGTAGAGTGGTGGTAGACCTACGGTGAGGACAGGTAGAGTGGTGGTAGACCTACGGTGAGGACAGGAAGAGTGGTGGTAGACCCATACGGTGAGGACAGGTAAAGTGGTGGTAGACATAAGGTGAAGACAGGTAGAGTGGTGGTAGACATACGGTGAGGACAGGAAGAGTGGTGGTAGACATACGGTGAGGACAGGTAGAGTGGTGGTAGACATAAGGTGAAGACAGGTAGAGTGGTGGTAGACATAAGGTGAAGACAGGTAGAGTGGTGGTAGACATACGGTGAGGACAGGTAGAGTGGTGGTAGACATACGGTGAGGACAGGTAGAGTGGTGGTAGACCTACGGTGAGGACAGGTAGACTGGTGGTAGACATACGGTAAGCATTATGACCGCTTGGAGGTCTTCAGTTGTGCCTTTCTGTCTGTTGTTTCGTACTTCCGTGTTCCCATATTGAATGGATGACCTGACGCGCGATATCAGTTCTTTCCTTTGATCCGTTTATGCGTCTCTGTCCAGCCTTTGTCTGTTCATCAATATAAAGAATTAGTACCAATTGGTAAGGAACACCAAAGGATGGAAGTTACTGAAAAGATGTATTTAAACTGGCTTTCTGACTTTCGAATCGCATGTGTGTGTTGTCCTCTCGATATAACTCATTATTTCCTTATTCGTAGTTTTTCCCTCTCTCTTTTCTCATTATCTCACTCATACCTCTCATCTTTTCGTCTCATTGCCACGCAGCTTATCGGATTCATCTTCCCTTGCAGAGTCATTTCCCTCCGGTCTCTTATCATTATTCTAATTTGGTCATGAGGCGGCCTTAATATCATAGCGTGGCTCTCTCTTCTCCCGAAAATGCTGGGTGCTGGCACGGCGCTCCTTCTGGTACCATCAGCTCTACAGCCCTACTGGAGAAGGCAAACATGTTTGGTTCATGGCGTTGTGTCGTGTGGGGCAGGGAATGCCATGCTTATTGCAGCGCCAAATGTTATAAATTCATGTGGTAATTATATTGAATTGAAAAAAAATAATAATGAATAAAATACATCAGTTGAACCCCTTGAAGCTATCTAAACTATGTGACGATATATGCAAGATAATCTTTCCTATGATAAAATCCCAACTGTTGACTATCTCACCGAATCACCAAACAAATCGTCAATCTTGAAAGAAAACATTAATATCCAACCCATCAGGTAATATATATGAAGTTGAAATTAATGAAAAATTTCTTCGCCAGAGAGATGAAAAAATTTCAGCCAAATGCGCAAGAAAACTTAACTTATTTACGGAATGAAGCGAATCACTGAGATGCTTCAGGGTGAATACCACTAAAACCATATCTGGTCTATAATTTGGTGTTACTGTTGATAGTTTTCTCATGAAGGCTGAGAGGAAGTTCCATTAAGCAAGAAAGTGGTAGTATGATTTGAACTTTCTTAATATGTGCTAAAAAATTGTCTAAATTTCATAGGCTTGAAGCGTATAACTCAAGGGGCAAATTTACGAAGCAGTTACGCAAGCTCTTACGAACGTATACATCTTTCCTCAATCTTTGACGCCTTTGATTACATTTATTAATGAGTTTATGAGCATGAAAACTTCCCAATCATCTGTTGTTATTGTTATAAACAGCCTCCTGGTGCTTCGGAGCTCATTAACTGTTTGATAATTGTAAGCAAAGCCGCCAAAGATTGAGAAAAGATGTACAGGTTCGTAAGTGTTTGCGGAAGTTTTGTGAATCTGGCCCCTAGATTCTATAATTCTCCTACTTATAGTTCTGGGTTATTTAAATTGCTAAGAGTTGGCTATAGATTCACTGAAAAAAAGTGTATTTGCATGTAATAGATTGTACGACTCATTCCGTTGACGTTTTCTTCAATATTTTTTCATATATTAATTTAAAATAAATTATAATTATATGTATTTATACATCTATGTGTGTGTTTACATTTGTCAAGTAAAAACCAGCCAAGCCGAAGCAGAGAAGCAGTAACATCTTACTGTTGAAGTTTAGTTCTCAGCTTTTCACGACTAAGAAATTTACAGCATTCCTAAATTGGAAGATGTGATCCTTACTGACGCCGTCTTCCCTAAGGCACCGTGGTGGCCCAGATGGTGGCCACGGACCACGATGACCCCGATGAGGGCCACAACGCTCGCCTGGTCTACTCGCTGGAGAAGAATGTGATAGACGAGTCGAGCGGGAGCCCCATCTTCAGCATCGACAGTCAGCTGGGGCTCATCACCACGGCGCTCTGTTGCCTCGACCGCGAGAAGACTCATCGGTACACCGTGCAGGTTGTGGCCACTGACGGCGGTGGCCTCAAGGGTGAGTGTACGGCAATGGGGGGGATGGGGGGCCCTCTAGTGCACTCTAGACAGCTTCTCTGCTCTGTTTACCGAAGGGTTTCTAGATCTAGCGTACCACAGGGGGCTTTCACGGTTGATGTACCATAGGATACACGCGTATACCGCTGGGTTCTGCAATGTACCGAAGGGGGCTTCTATGGTGGGTGTACCGCTCTCTTCTCTAGCGTACAACAGTGTGGTTTTAGTAGTGTGTTTATGAGGTGGTTTAGCTTGAGTATACTCGATTAACCTGTCTATACCATTGGTAGTACGGAGCATCAGTGTGCGGAGTCAACTCTCCATAAGCCACCATTCTGCCATCTACTTTAGCCTTCTTGATTTGTAAATCGAAATAATACTCGTCATGAACAATTCAGTCGTTCAATATCAATAACAAAACAGTAAATAATGCAGCGTTTAGGGAACTAATGCTTAAACTCTGATTGGAATAAATCTCCACAATATAAAAATCCTACGGTGATAATACCATGAATGGTAACTGACAGTCACAATTAGATTGCCCAAAAATGCATAAATATGTTGCATAAAATATTGATTTAATTATTTATTGGATGTTAACGCTAGAATTCAGTTCATAAGGTAAATTAGCCAATCGGGAGGCACATGGCATGGATTTAGTTTTAACTACTAGTAAGGAGTTTGTAAATGATGATGTGGGGAGTTTAGTTGAAGTGATCGTCGTTCAATCTAATTAAATATCAGATTTTTTATGAAACAAATAGTGGTCGCAAAAAAGTTCCTGATTTTAAGCTTGACAATTTAGCGGAACTGCTTGAAGAGTTTTCCTACCCAAATGAAAAGTATCTCACTGAAGTAGAGCAACTGATCAAAAGTATCCATCAAACCAAACTAGTTAAATAATGAACAAAAAAGTTACACAAATATTTTTTATTTTATGCATCAAAAATTACCAGAAAGCAATGAGGAGAATACAACAAAATATATTATATTAAAATTTAATGCAAAGTAACTCGCTCGTCTTGGCATTCACGAATATTAATTACATACTACAGAAAATAGCACAGCAAGCCGAAAATATATTTGTTTTACATGGAGAAAACTCTTTTTTTCTTCTTTCCAAGTCTATTAGTTACACAACAGAAGAAAATGTTGACTTAGAAGAGACGGGAAGGATATTAGTTATATTTTATATCATTATTGTTAAGTAATAAATAAAAGTCAGTCGGTTCATTGAAACTTGCGAATAGAATGTTCTTGCGTCACTATTAAAAGTCAACGACAAAAAAAGTTAGTACTTTAAAATGTTATCCAAGATTATTAAACAACTCTAAAAATTATATTATTTCAACATTGGCCATACTTTCAATGTCACTCAAGCCAGGAATAGTTCCGCAAGAAGGGAAACCGTGCCAATGTCACGCCAACTCCTACCAAATAATTTTTTTCTTCTCCTTGTAATTACCGGTCAATCAGCTGATCATCGGTAGTCGGTACATTCCTGAAACAAATAATTCGAGAACTCATAGTATATTATTTGGAGTCAAAGATAATTTCATTATCAAAATGATTTGCATAAAAATCGTGTGTGTATACAATGAAATCACATTAACGAGATATATCTATGACAAAATGTTTGAAGCTGGACAGGGATCAAACTAGCGTCCTGGGTGACGCCAGATTCTCGTCCGAGGTCACCCTGGACGGTGGTGCAATCCCACAGTCCTACTCCTAAAATATTCTCAAAATTTTCTTATTAATTATCTTGATTTCGTTTGTAATACTTCTATATATATGTTGAAAGTAAAGCGATAGACATCGTGTTATTTTTCAGAAATCATTCAATAAAGTTCCTCAACGAAAACTATTTAAAAAACAGAAACAAATGGTATAGATAATTTTGCATTAAGGCTTTCATGCAAAATTGGTTATCCTGATACAAAAGTCTACTTCGAAATGGAAATGCATCTGGATGGATAGAAATTTCAAGAGGAGTGCCCTAGCGTTTAATTTTGGGACCAGATTTGCTCATTTAAATGAGATCGATAATGATCTATTCTATGTCTTAATTTATTGAAGCCTCTTAACTGGGAAGCAAAGCTGCAACACCAAACAAGCAAAGGAGATATAAAGCTGACTAAGATATATTAATTAATTTGTCAAACTAACGATTAGCAGACGCATTTTAATGCTGATAAATGCAAATTATTACATATTGGAAACAAAATATAAAATGTTTCATGATTAACAACACCGATTTGATGAAAGTAAATGAATAAAAACACCTGTGAGTGAGTGAATAATGACCGGAGATCAAGCAGAGCACAGAAACTGGAAAAGTATCCAGTATAGAATTTTTAATTTAATTGGAAGACTTTTCGCGTTTCAATCGGAAAAGTCATTCTATTTTTTGTGGATATTTAGAAAAATATAATTAACAAGTAATCTTCCTCTTATCTGCACCTTAGATTGTTTGCAACATTATAAACAAACAAACTTGCTTTTATCTCATGTTCTATTGCTGTTTAAATGCCTTAGCAATTCTTGTAATATACCAAGTAACTAAGCTTAATTATGACCTAGCACTGGCTACTCAGACACCTTTGTATTATCAAAACTGACTGTATTCATGTCATGAAAGAGTTAATTAGCCAACCTGTGAACAATCGCTTCTTATTTCTTATGGGAGTGTACGACCAACATTGTACTTCAAATCTGGTGAATTAGCCTTTCACCATAGCCTTAGCCTTCCCTATAGACTTTTCCCCATAGCCTTAGCCTCCCCATAGACTTTTCCCCATAGCCTTAGCCTCCCCATAGACTTTTCTCCATAGCCTTAGCCTCCCCATAGACTTTTCCCCATAACCTTAACCTCCCCATAGACTTTTCCCCATAGCCTTAGCCTCCCCATAGACTTTTCCCCATAGCCTTAGCCTCCCCATAGACTTTTCCCCATAGCCTTAACCTCCCCATAGACGTTTCCCCATAGCCTTAGCCTCCCCATAGACTTTTCTCCATAGCCTTAGCCTCCCCATAGACTTTTCCCAATAGCCTTAGCCTCCCCATAGACTTTTCCCCATAGCCTTAGCCGTTCCCCCTTTCCGTTAGATTCCTGTGGGAATATTTGTGTTGTATTGGTTGCTGTGTAAACTGTCTCCCTGAACCAGCCTCTTCCTCAGGGACAAGGGCAGGGACAGTGACAAGTGTCTCCCTGAACCAGTGTTTCCTACCCCCTGTAGGGACAGGGACGGTGGTGGTGGAGGTGGGGGACGTGAACGATGTACCGCCGAGGTTCTCGCGGCCAGAGTGGACGCTGGACGTGTCTGAGAGTCTGACCCGGGACCAAGTCCTCGCCACCCTCACCGTCGTCGATCAGGACGTCTCCAACAACTTCTCCTTCAGGGTCAGTTCTTCTTCCCCCACACCTGACCTTCAGGGTCAGTTCTTCTTCCCCCACACCTGACATTAAGGGTCAGTTCTTCTCCACCCACACCTGACCTTCAGGGTCAGTTCTTCTCCCTCCACACCTGACATTAAGGGTCAGTTCTTCTCCACCCACACCTGACCTTCAGGGTCAGTTCTTCTTCCCCCACACCTGACATTAAGGGTCAGTTCTTCTCCACCCACACCTGACCTTCAGGGTCAGTTCTTCTCCCCCAACACCTGAACTTCAGGGTCAGTTCTTCTCCCTCCACACCTGGCATTAAGGATCAGTTCTTCTCCCCCCACACTAGACCTTCAGGGTCAGTTCTTCTCCCTCCACACTTGACCTTAGGGGTCAGTTCTTCTCCCCCCCCCACACTTGACCTTAGGGGTCACTTCTTCTCCCCCCCACACTAGACCTTCAGGGTCAGTTCTTCTCCCTCCACACTTGACCTTAGGGGTCAGTTCTTCTCCCCCCACACTAGACCTTCAGGGTCAGTTCTTCTCCCCCCACACTAGACCTTCAGGGTCAGTTCTTCTCCCTCCACACTTGACCTTCGGGATCAGTTCTTCTCCCCCCACACCTAACCTTCAGGGATAGGTTGTCCCCCACACCTGACCTTCAGGGACAGTTCCTCTCGCACCCACCTGATCCCAGCCTGGTTTTAAGGTCCAAGCGTATCACAAATATTACTCATGTAACTAATTGTGAACTAAATGCTTTTACGGACTTGAATGTAGTTATCAGTTCATGTGAGTGGGAGGTAGAGCACCTGTACACCTCCATGCTTTGTGGCACACCAGAGAAGGCTTGAAGTCCCAGCTGGGGGTCAACTTGTGCCCAACTGGCTGGCATCCTTCTGTACTGAGGATGCTCACATGGCGTTTGATAATACCATGGGATTCTACTTTGAGGTTCAGAAACCCGAATCCACCAAAGTATGATATATATATAACTGAAAAAATCACACCCCAGAAGTGACTCGAACCCATACTGCCAGGAGCAACGTAACTGCTATGTACAGGACGCCTTAATCCGCTTGACCATCACGACCGGACAAAAGGAAGCAATAGCCGAAGCTATATGAACCACTTCCCCGCCGGCACTCGGATGGTAATCTTGGGCATAGCATTTTATCAAATCACCTCATTCTTTGGGGCACACGTGAGGAACACAAATGCGAACAAGCCTGAATGGTCCCCAGGACTGTATGCAACTGAAAACTCACACCCCAGAAGTGACTCGAACCCATACTGTCAGGAGCAACGTAACTGCTATGTACAGGATGCCTTAATCTGCTTGACCATCACGACCGGACAAAAGGAAGTGATAGCCGAAGCTATTTGAACCACTTCCTCGCCGGCACTCGGATGGTAATCTTGGGCATAGCATTTTATCAAATCACCTCATTCTTTGGGGTTCTTTGGGGCTTACAGTCCCCAAGTGGGCATTTAAAGGCATAGACGATGTTGGTCTCCTTCAAAGCGTTCTGGTTGGTGTCTGGGGAGTTTTTCATGAGTAGATTGGCTGTTTTTTTGGTTCTATAATAAATTATCATTTGTATTTTCTGATTTTTGTCTGAAAGGATGACGTTCCTATCAACAATATCTTTCAGGACCCTTTCCTCCGTTATATGAGCCGTCGAAAAGAAGTTCCTGTAAAATAGTCTAATTGGGGGTACAAGTGTTGTGTTGGTTGACTCTTCAGAAGTTGCATGGCGTTTTACCTTTCTTTTATGATGTCTTCAACGAAACCGTTAGAGAAGCCGTTCATGACTAAGACTTCCCTTACTCTACAGAGTTCTTCATCGTCTTCTTTCCATCCTGAGACGTTTCCATCCTGAACAAGATGGAAATGTCCATATTTTTCCTGACTGGGCAGTCATTATCGGCATTGAGGCACATTCCTATGTTTGTTTCTTTGGAGTAGACTACAGTATGGAAGCCTCCGCTCCTTTCCGTGAATATTACATCCAGAAAGGGCAGCTTCATCGAGGGCGTTCATCGAAAAGAAAGGGAGTTCATCGAAACTGTGAACACCAAGAAATACGGACTCCACCTGCCAAAAGTTGATGGGGAATACAAAGCTGGATATGCCTATGGAAATGTCAAGACCCACAAGCCTGGAAACCCACTTCGGCCAATCATCAGCTAGATACCCACACCCACATACAGACTGGCTAAGTGACTCAATGGGTTGTTGACTCCTTACGTACCCTGTGCTTTCAGCTTGAAGTCTCCCAAGGAATTTGTCGACTTACTGCGCGGAGCACGGGCCACGGGGATAAGAGCCTCTTTGGATGTGGAATCCCTTTTTACCAACGTGCCTGTGGACGATACAATCGGGATGATAGCAGACAGAGTGTATCGTGACGCGGCTTGCACTCCTCTTGACATGCCAGAAAGCATACTCTGGAAACTACTCCAAGCCTGTACTAAAGAAGAACCCTTCGTGAGCCCAGATGGGTACATGTATAAGCAAGTAGATGGGTTCTATGGGTTCTTCCCTAGGTGTCCTGTTTGCGAACTTCTACATGGGCACCATCGAGCAGAGGTTCTTAGTTGACATGGACTTGAAACCAACCATATACTGCAGGAATGTTGACTACATTTTTACACAGGTACCTTATGCCAGATGTCTGCAGCAGCTGAAGGAGGCATTTGAGCAGAATTTTGTGTTGAGTTTGACGTACAACGGGAGAACAACGGGAAGCTGCTCTTTCAGGATGTAACAGTCACGGGAAGAAGCGGAAGCTTCCATACTGCAGTTTACACCAAAGAAACAAACATAGGAATGTGCCTCAATGCCAATAGTGACTGCCCAGACAGGTGCAAGAGGAGTGTTGTCAACGCTTACGTCGACCGTGCTCTAAGCCACAGCTCAGGATGGAAAGAAGTCGATGAAGAACTCTGTAGGGTAAGGCAAGTCCTAGTCAACAACGGCTTCTCAGACGGTTTCGTCGAAGACATCATAAAAAGAAAGGTAAAACGCCATTCAACTTCTGAAGAGTCAACCAACACAACACTTGTACCCCCAATTAGACTATTTTACAAGAACTTCTTTTCGACGGCTCATAAAACGGAGGAAAGGGTCCAGAAAGAGATTGTTGATAGGAACGTCATCCCTACAGACAAAAATCAGAAAATACAATTGATAATTTATTATAAAACCAATAAACGGCCAATCTACTCATGAAAAACTCCCCAGTTACCAAGCAGAATGCTTTGAAGGAGACCAAAGTCGTCTATGCCTTTTAATACCCACTTGGGGACTGTAAGCCCCAAAGAACTCAGTATATAGGCAAAACAACAACAACGTCTCTTTCTAGGCGACTAACAATGCATAAGCAACAGGGAGCCATCAAGGAACACATAATCTCTTCTCACAACCAGACCATTACCAGATAAATTTTAACAAACAACACAGAAATCATCGATAGGTACGGTGATAGCAGGCGGCTTGATATCGGCGAGGCACTACACATCAAAAGGTCAACACCAGCAATCAACAGCCAATTAATGCACAACTATATTCTACCTACTTCAAGACTCCGAACCAATATGGAAACAGCAAGAGGAGGTATGGGCCAATAGGCCTTCTGCAGTTACTTCCATTCATATGTTCACTTATCCAATTTATACCTATTGTTTCGTGTTCTGTCTTGTGTTTGTCACTTCACCAAAAACGTTTGTACCATATCACCTCATCCAATAGAGTATAAGTACGAACAATTTGTGTGTAAATTATGTTTTTGAAAATGTAATACGAATTACGAAACGCGTTCAGGCATCAGACAATTGAAAAATGAATTTCGGAGAATTGTTTTTTTTATTACAACCGACAATGAAGAAAAACATAAGAAATATTGAGAAGATTCGTGTTAAAATTATTAATCTTACTTTTTCGGTCATATTCAACAACATATGTTTACAAGAAAGACTGCTACCAAAATATACTAATATATATATACTAATATATTTATATATATATATATATATATATATATATATATATATATATATATATATATATATATATATATATATATATATATATATATATATATATATATATATATATATATATATATATATTATAGCCGGAAATATATGTCTGAATATATATTCCAAGCTATGTAGCAATGCCCAATAAGTAAATGTTATTTATATCGATAATTTCACCACATACCCGGAAATTGCGCAAGCGCATGTTTATTTTGGTGTGTGTGTGTATTTTCTATTTGTGCCTGCAGGTTCAGGGTGTTAGCTCTTGGACCCCGAATTTCTAACTGTCGGTTGACTAATGTAAAGATTCCAGACCTATTTTCCTCTTATCATCGAATACATGAATTTCTCTCATACTCACACACACATTCCCAGGATGTTGTGCTTAGCAGCTCTCAAAACAGTGATTTCAGAGCGCTGTCCTCCCTTTCTGCTAGTGCGTGAGTGCGCGCGCGCGTGTGTGTACTCACCTATTTGTATTCACGTATTTGTGCTTGCATCATCGAGCATTGACTCGTGGATCCCGCTTTTCGAGCCATTGGTTGTTTACAGCAGACTCCTGTCCCATTTCCCTACCATACCTAGTTTTAAATTATGAATAGAGCTTGCTTCCACAACCTGTTCCTTAGGTGCATTCCATTTTTCCACCACTCTCACGCTAAGAGAATACTTTCTAACATCTCTGTGACTCATCTGATTTTCCTGCTTTCACCCATGTCCCCTCGTTCTGTTACTATTATGTGTGAAATTTTTTTCTATTTCCACTTTGTCAATTCCCCTGAGTATTTTAAACGTTCCTATCATATCCCCTCTCTCTCTTCTTTTTTCTAGTGTCTTAGGTTAAGTTCCTTCAGGCGCTCTTCATATCCCATCCCTCGTAACTCTGGAACAAGCCTCGTCGCAAACTCCTGAACCTTTTTCAGTTTCCTAATGTGTTTCTTCAGGTGGGGACTTCATGATGGCGCGGCATACTCTAAGACGGGTCTCACGTAGACAGTGTAAAGCGCCCTAAAAGCCTCCTCACTTTGGTTTCTGAATGAAGTTCTAACTTTCGCCAATATAAAGTACGCTGCTGTCGTTATTCTATTTATATGTGCCTCAGGAGTTAGACTAGGTGTTACATCCACTCCCAGGTCTCTTTCTCGAATCGTTGCAGGTAGGCAGATCCCCTTCATTGTGTACTGTCCCTTCGGTCGCCTCTCACCTGATCCCATATCCATAACTTTACATTTACTCGTATTGAACTCCAGTCACCATTTCTTTGACCATCTCTGCAACCTGTCCGGGTCCTCTTGGAGGATCCTACAATCCTCATCTGTCACAACTCTTCTCATTAATTTTCCTTCATCTGCGAACATTGACGTGTAGGATTCCACTCCTGTAAACACATTATTTACGTAAATTAGAAATATGATTGGTCCCAGCACCTATCCTTGAGGTACTCCACTCGTTACTGTTCGCCAGTCCGACTTCTCGCCCCTTACTCTCTGGCTCCTTCCTGTTAGGTAGCTCCTTACCCATGCTAGGGTCTTTCCGCTTACTCCTGCCTGCCTCTCAAGTTTGTATAGCAGTTTCATGTGTGTTAGTGTATCAAATGCCTTTTGGCAGTCTAGAAATATGCAGTCTGCCCAGTCTTCTCTGTCCTGCCTTATCCTTGTTATTTTATCATAGAATTCCAAAAAGTTTGTTAGGTATGATTTCCCTGTCCAGAACCCATGTTGGTGTTTGTTTACAAACCTATTGTTCTCCAGGTGTGCAACAAGTCTTAGCCTAAATATTCTTTCAAGTATTTTGCAGAGGATGCTTGTCAGTGATACCGGTCTGTAGTTAAGTGCCTCCTCCCTATCTTCTTTCTTGAAAATCGGTACGACATTTGCCCTTTTCCAGCAACTGGGCAATTCTCCCGTCATAAGTGACTCATTAAAGACGTGTGTGTGTGTGTGTGTGTGTTTACTAGTTGTGTTTTTACGGGGGTTGAGCTTTGCTCTTTCGGCCCGCCTCTCAACTGTCAATCAACTGTTTACTAACTACTTTTTTTTTTTTTTTTTTTTTTTTTTTTTTTCACACCACACACACACACCCCAGGAAGCAGCCCGTGACAGCTGACTAACTCCCAGGTACCTATTTACTGCTAGGTAACAGGGGCATTCAGGGTGAAAGAAACTTTGCCCATTTGTTTCTGCCTCGTGCGGGAATCGAACCCGCGCCACAGAATTACGAATCCTGCGCGCTATCCACCAGGCTACGAGGCCCCCCAAGGTGTGTGTGTGTGTGTGTGTATTCACCTAGTTGTATTCACCTAGTTTGCGGGGGTTGAGCTTTGCTCTTTCGGCCCGCCTCTCAACTGTCAATGAACTGGTTACTAACTAGTTTTTTTCCCCACACCACACACACACACACACACACACACACACACACACACACACACACACACACACACACACACACACACACACACACACACCAGGAAGCAGCCCGTGACAGCTGACTAACTCCCAGGTACCTATTTACTGCTAGGTAACAGAGGCATTCATGGTGAAAGAAACTTTGCCCCAGTTTATAATACTGGGATACACCTGATATACAGTTTCTAAAGATACACCAGTTTCTGCCTGGTGCGGGAATCGAACCCGAGCCACAGAATTACGAGTCCTGCGCGCTATGCACCAGGCTACCAGGTCCCCTGTGTGTGTGTGTGTGTGTGTGTTTGCTCACCTAGTTGTACTCATCTATTTGTGCTTGCTGGAGTTGAGCTCTTGCTATTTGGTTCCGCCTCTCAACTGTCGATCAACTGATGTACAGGTTCCTGAGCCTATTGGGTTCTATCATATTTACACTTGAAACAGTGTATGGAGTCTGCTTCCACCACATATCATAATGCATTCCATTTGTCAACTACTCTGACACTAAAAAAGTTCTTTCTAATATCTCAGCAGCTCATTTAGGCACTCAATTTCCACCTGTGTCCCGTAGTGAGTGTGCCCCTTATGTTAAATTGTGTCTTTATCTACCCAATTAATTTCTTTGAGAATCTTGTATGTGATCATGTCCCCCTAACTCTTCTGTCTTCCAGCGACGTGAGGCTTAATTCCGGCAGTCTCTCCGCGTAGCTCATACCCCCTCAGTTCGGGTATTAGACTGGTACTAGGCAAACCTCTGAACCTTTTCCAGTTTAGTCTTATGCTTGACTATATATGGACTCCATAGTGGAGCTACATACTCTTGGATTGGTCTGACACATGAGGTATACAAAGTTGTGGACGATTCCTTAAACAAGTTTCTAAAGGCTATTCATATGTTGGATAACCTGGCATATGCCGCTGATGTTTTCCTCTTGATATGGGCGTCAGGGGACAGGTCTGGCGTGATATCAACCCCCAAGTCTTTCTCTCTGACTCCTGAAAAATTTCATCTCCCAGATGATACCTTGTATCTGGCCTCCTGCTCCCTACACCTATCTTCATTACATTACATTTGCTTGGGTTAAACTCTAAAAACAGTTTGTTCGAACATTCCTTCAGTTTGTCCAGGTCTTTTTGAAGGCTCAAGCAATCCTCCTCTGTCTTAATCCTTCTCATAATTTTGGTATCGTCGGCAAACATTGAGAGAAATGAGTCTATACCCTCCAGGAGATCATTTACGTATATCAGAAACAGGATAGTTCCGAGTACAGAGCCCTGTGGGACTCCACTGGTGATTTCACGGCAGTCTGAGGTCTCACCCCTCACTGTAACTCTCTTCTTTCTATTGCTTAGGTACTCCCTTATCCACTGGAGCACTTTAGCTGTTACTCCAGCCTGTCTCTCCAGCTTATGTACCTCTTATGGGTACTGTGCCAAAGGCTTTCCGACTGTCCAAAAAAATGCAGTCCGCCCATCCTTCTTTTTCTTCCTTGATCTTGCTGTCACCTGGTCGTAGAATTCTATTAAGCCAGTAAGGCAAGATCTACCCCTCTCTTAACCCATGTTGGCGATTTGTCACGAAGTAACCTTGCATGATATACAAATTAAGGGCATTGGCCTGTAGTTCAGCGCCTCTTGTCTGTCACCCTTTTTTGTATATTGGGATTACATTAGCCGTCTTCCATATTTCTGGTAGGTTTCCCGTCTCCAGTGACCTATTATACACTATAGAGAGTGGCAAGCAAAGTTCCTCTGCACACTCTTAATACTGATTGTGAGATTCCGTCTGGACCAACACCCTTTCTCACATCCAGATCCAACAGGTATCACTTGACCTTATATCTTGTAATTTCGAACCCTTCCAAGGCCCCCTGGTTTATTGTCACCTCTCCTGGCGCAGTGACCTCCTGGAACCTCTTGTTGAGTTCTTCACACACCTCTTTGTCATCTTCTGTATACTTGTCCTCAACCGTTCTTAGTTTCATCACCTATTCTTTCACTGTTGTTTTCCTTCTGATGTGACTGTCGAGTAGTTTTGCTTCTGTCCTGGCTTTGTTTGCCATATCATTTTCATATTTTTTCTCTGCATCTCTTCTCACACTAACATGCTCATTCCTGGTTCTCTGGTATCTCTCTCTTCTGTCTGGTGTTGTGTTATTTCGGAAGTTCCTCCACGCCCTTTTCTTCAGTTCCTTTGCTTCCATACATGCCCTATTAAACCATGGATTCTTCTTTTGCTTCTCGGATTTTTCCTTTTGGGCCGGGATAAACCTGTTTACTGCCTCCTGAAACTTTTGGGTGACATAATCCATCATGTCTTGTACAGACTTATCTCTGAGGTCTGTGTCCCATAGTATATCCCATAGGAAACTTCTCCTCGCCTCATAATTCCCCTTTCGGTAAGCCAGCCTTTTGTTTCCAAGTTCTATTTTTGGGGAGATAAATCCTAGCTCTACCAAGTACTCAAAGATCAATATACTGTGATCACTCATTCCCAAGTGGGCTTCTAACTTAACTTCCCTTATATCCCACTCATTTGGGGTAAATATCAGATCAAGCATGGCTGGTTCACCTTCCCCTGTGTGTGTGTGTGTGTGTGTGTGTGTGTGTGTGTGTGTGTGTGTGTGTGTGTGTGTGTGTGTGTGTGTGTGTGTGTGTGTGTGTGTATTCACCTAGTTGTGCTTGCGGGGGTTGAGCTCTGCTCTTTCGGCCCGCCTCTCAACTGTTTCTACTACTATTTTTTTCTTTCTTTTCACACCACACACACACACACTAGGAAGCAGCCCGTGACAGCTGACTAACTCCCATGCACCTATTTACTGCTAGGTAACAGGGGCATAGGGTGAAAGAAGTGTGCAGCGTGCTGTCCACTCGGCCACCGGCTCCCCGTGTGTGTGTGTGTGTGTGTACTCACATAGTTGTACTCACCTAGTTGTGTCTGCAGGATCGAGCATTGACTCTTGGATCCCGTCTTTCGAGCATCGGTTGTTTACAGCAATGACTCCTGTCCCATTTCCCTATCATACCTGGTTTTAAAATTATGAATAGTATTTGCTTCCACAACCTATTCCTGAAGTGCATTCCATTTTCCCACTACTCTCACGCTAAAAGAAAACTTCCTAACATCTCTGTGACTCATCTGAGTTTCAAGCTTCCATCCATGTCCCCTCGTTCTGTTACTATTCCGTGTGAACATTTCGTCTATGTCCACTCTGTCAATCCCTCTGAGTATCTTATACGTTCCTATCATGTCCCCCCCCTCTCCCTTCTTCTTTCTAGTGTCGTAAGGCACAGTTCCCTCAGGCGCTCCTCATACCCCATCCCTCGTAGCTCTGGGACGAGTCTCGTTGCAAACCTCTGAACCTTTTCCAGTTTCATTATATGCTTCTTCAGATGGGGACTCCATGATGAGGCGGCATACTCTAAGACTGGCCTTACGTAGGCAGTGTAAAGCGCCCTAAATGCCTCCTTACTTAGGTTTCTGAATGATTTTCTAACTTTTGCCAGTGTAGAGTACGCTGCTGTCGTTATCCTATTTATATGTGCCTCAGGAGATAGATTAGGTGTTACGTCTACCCCCAGGTCTCTTTCACGCATTGTTACAGGTAGGCTGTTCCCCTTCATTGTGTACTGTCCCTTTGGTCTCCTATCTCCTAGTCCCATTTCCATAACTTTACATTTGCTCGTGTTGAATTCCAGTAGCCATTTCTCTGACCATCTCTGCAACCTGTTCAGGTCCTCTTGGAGGATCCTGCAATCCTCATCTGTCACAACTATTTTCATCAACTTTGCGTCATCCGCAAAGTGTGTGTGTGTGTGTGTGTGTGTGTGTGTGTGTGTGTGTGTGTGTGTGTGTGTGTGTGTGTGTATTCACCTAGTTGTGCTTGCGGGGGTTGAGCTCTGCTCTTTCGGCCCGCCTCTCAACTGTTTCTACTACTATTTTTTTCTTTCTTTTCACACCACACACACACACACCCTAGGAAGCAGCCCGTGACAGCTGACTAACTCCCAGGCACCTATGCCTGGTACACACACACACCTATATGTGTGTGTGTGTGTGTGTGTGTGCGTGTGTGTGTGTGTGTGTGTGCGTGCGTGTGTGTGTGTGTGTGTGTGTGTGTGTGTGTGTGTGTGTGTGTGTGTGTGTGTGTGTGTGTGTGTGTGTGTGTGTGTGTGTATTCACCTAGTTGTGTTTGCGGGAATTGAGCTTTGCTCTTTCGGCCCGCCTCCCAACTGTCAATCAACTGTTTACTAACTACTTTTTTTTTTCTCTCTCTCTCTCCACACCCCGTCCCCTGCAGAAATCAGCCCTTGACAACTGACTAACTCCCAGGTACCTATTTACTGCTAGGTAACAGGGGGCATTCAGGGTGAAAAAAACTTTGCCTATTTGTTTCTGCCTGGTGCGGGAATCGAACCCGCGCCACAGAATTACGAGTCCTGCGCGCTATCCACTAGGCTACCAGGTTGTGTGTGTGTTTGTGTGTTTGTGTGTGTGTGTGTGTGTGTGTGTGTGTGTGTGTGTGTGTGTGTGTGTGTGTGTGTGTGTGTCTGTGTGTGTGTGTAATTACCTAAGTGTTACCTAAGTGTAGTTACAGGATGAGAGCTTTGCTCGTGGTGTCCCGTCTTCCCAGCACTCATTGTCATATAGCGCTTTGAAACTACTGACGGTCTTGGCCTCCACCACCTTCTCACCTAACTTGTTCCAACCGTCTACCACTCTGTTTGTGAAAGTGAATTTTCTTATATTTCTTCGGCCTCTGTGTTTAGCTAGTTTAAATTTATGACCTCTTGTTCTTAAAGTTCCAGGTCTCAGGAAATCTTCCCTATCGATTTTATCAATTCCTGTTACTATTTTGTATGTAGTGATCATGTCACCTCTTTTTTCTTCTGTCTTCAAGTTTTGGCATATTTAATGCCTCTAACCTCTCCTCGTAGCTCTTGCCCTTCAGTTCTGGGAGCCACTTAGTAGCATGTCTTTGCACCTTTTCCAGTTTGTTGATGTACTTCTTAAGATATGGGCACCACACAACCGCTGCATATTCTAGCTTTGGCCTAACAAAAGTCGTGAACAATTTATTTAGTATATCGCCATCCATGTATTTAAAAGCAATTCTGAAGTTAGAAAGCGTGGCATAGGCTCCTCGCACGATATTCTTTATGTGGTACTCAGGTGATAGTTTTCTATCTAGAACCACCCCTAGATCTCTTCCTTTATCAGAATTCTTTAAAGATTTCTCACATCTCTCTGGTATTTTTCTCACATCTCTCTGGTATCATATAGGTTGTGTGAGGTCTATGTTCTCCTATTCCACACTCCATAACATGGCATTTATTAACATTAAATTCCATTTGCCAAGTGGTGCTCCATATACTTATTTTGTCCAGGTCACCTTGAAGGGCATGACAATCATCTAAGTTTCTTATCCTTCCTATTATCTAAGCATCATCAGCAAACATGTTCATATAATTCTGTATACCAACTGGTAGATCATTTATGTAGACAATAAACATCACTGGTGCAAGAACTGAACCCTGTAGTACTCCACTTGTGACATTTCTCCAGTCTGATACATTGCCTCTGATCACTGCCCTCATTTTTCTATCAGTCAGAAAATTTTTCATCCATGTTAGAAGCTTACCTGTCACCCCTCCAATATTTTCCAGTTTCCAGAACAACCTCCTATGTGGAACTCTGTCGAAAGCCTTTTTTAGGTCCAGATACATGCAGTCAACCAACCATCTTTTTCCTGTAATATCTCTGTTGCTCGATCACAGAAACTGAGTAAATTCGATACACAGGATCTTCCAGATCGAAAACCATACTGTCTGTCTGATATCATATCATTTCTCTCCACATGTTCTACCCATTTAGTTTTAATTATTTTTTCCAATATTTTGACAATTACACTTGTCAATGATACCGGTCTATAATTAAGGGGGTCTTCCCTGCTTCCACTTTTGTAGATTGGAACTATGTTAGCCTTTTTCCACACATCAGCTACAACTCCTGTAAACAGGGATGCCTGAAAAATCAGTTGAAGTGGAATGCTGAGCTCAGGTGCACATTCTCTCAGCACCCATGGTGAAACTCCATCTGGACCAACTGCTTTGTTCTTATTTAGCTCCTTGAGCATTTTTTCCACTTCGTCTCTATACACCTCTATGTGCTCTATGTTGTTCTCTGGAATTCTTATTGTATCTGGTTCCCTGAAGATTTCATTTTATACAAACACACTTTGGAACTTTTCGTTTAATTTTTCACACATTTCCTTTTCATTTTCCGTGAATCTATATCCCATTTTCAACCTCTGAATATTATCCTTTACCTGCAATTTGTTGTTTAAGAATCTATAGAATAGACCTGGTTCTGTTTTACATTTGTCTGCAATCCCTTTTTCAAAATTTCTTTCTGCCTCTTTCCTCACTGCCGTGTAGTTGTTTCTCGCATCTTTGTATCGCTGGTATGTTTGGGGGTTCGGCCTCTTCCTGTATTGATTCCATTTTTGTGTGTTTTGGTCTCTGGCTTTCTCGCAATTTCTGTTGAACCAATCCTGTTTCCTAGTTCTGCATCTCTGTTTTGGTATAAATTTTTGTGTGCCTTTATCATATATTTCACAAAACTTGACATACATCTCATTCACTTCCTTGCCTAGCAACCAATCTTTCCAATTATACTCACTAAAAAAAATTCTAAGGTTACCATAATGTCCTCTCCTAAAGTCAGGTTTTTCAATTGCATCAACCTTCATATTTTCTTCCAGATTATCACGCATTGCATACTTTATTCCCAAAAAGACATGGTCACTTTTACCCAAGGGAGGAAGGTACTGAATGTCAAATACTTCTTCCTCCTTCCTGGTAAATATCAAATCTAGCATGGAGGGAACCTCACCTTCCCTCATCCTCGTAGCTTGTTTAACATGTTGATACAAGAATGTTTCCAGGATGAGGTCTACAAATTTACAGGTCCAAAAATCTTCTGTTTTAGCTTCATATGCTTCCCAGTCTATGGATTTCAAGTTGAAGTCGCCTACTATCAACAGTCGTGAATTATCGTTATCCGCTCTCGCTATGATCTCTCTCATTATTGTTATTAGACCTTCTCGTTTACTATCTAGCTCCTCCTTTGACCATGTGTGTGTGTGTGTGTGTGTGTGTGTACCTTCAGAAAAATAACTATCATTATGACATTAATGGAACATTCGATGCTTGCCTCCTGCAGGTGGTGCCAGGAAGTGGGCGAGGCTGGCAGCTGTTCCGGGTGGAGGGTCGCCGCCGGGGGAGCCCAGGTGGCGACCTGCGCTCCGTCGCGCCCCTCGACTACGAGAACCCCAGCCACAGACGAGGCTTCCGCTTCAGAGTCCAAGTGACAGACATGGTATGTCTACCCGCCCACCCCCTTGCCTATTGCAGCGTTGGTGAGGCATATTATTGACTCGGGCCGCAGATAAAGCGTGCTGAAATAACATGTTTGTATTCAACTGTGCCATATATATCTCTCTCTCATTATCCTGGAACGAGGACCCGGGCTGGAAGGGTGTCTTTCATCAAGCAGGCTGTTACCTCTATCCTCGTGCCTTGTGCCCGCATACTGCGTTATTTACATCGCTAAATAGCACAAACGTAATGATGTTTTTTGAAAGCTCGCAGACACAATTAACGATCAAAGAAATCTTGTTAAAAAACGAAATAATTAATTTCTCATTCAATTTTGTCTTATGATAGAGGGACTTATTAGATTACGGGGAGGAAATTTATTTATATAATTATTTATTAAATTTTTTATTGATGATCATTTTGTTTATCGTAGCATTTAATATGTACTGATAAGCAGATATCGGTACTGTACTAAATATCAGCTTGTACATATTGTACTGTATATCAGCTTGTACATACTGTACTGTATATCAGCTTGTACATAATGTACTGTATATCAGCTTGTACATACTGTACTGTATACCAGCTTGTACATACTGTACTGTATGTCAGCTTGTACATACTGTACTGTATATCAGCTTGTACATAATGTACTGTATATCAGCTTGTACATACTATACTGTATATCAGCTTGTACATACTGTACTGTATATCAGCTTGTACATACTGTACTGTATATCAGCTTGTACATACTGTACTGTATATCAGCTTGTACATACTGTACTGTATATCAGCTTGAACATACTGTACTGTATATCAGCTTGTACATACTATACTGTATATCAGCTTGTACGTACTGTACTGTATATAAACTTGTACGTACTGTACTGTATACTGTATTGTATAACAGCTTGTTCAATGACCGTTCTGCTTTCTCAGTCGATTCAAGTCTTCTGTGCCTGTATGTTGCATGTGACAAGTGATGGCAGTCTCGGCTCTCTGTAAACATTACCTGCCTCCACCACACACACACAAAAAAAAACCTGCTCATGTATCCGTCTCCATCACACACTTGCCATAAGAATATATATCACTGGAACTCTGCATATCTCCGCCCTTGCAACTAGTCAGCAAAGAAGAGTCTTCGCTTCTAACATGTTTTACATCAGGGGAACGACGGCTGGGAAGACAAGTATCACGTTGACAGTACCTGGGTGAACCTGCGACTGGTGGACGACAACGACAACACCCCCACCTTCAGCAGCGACCAGGCCCACCTCACCCTGCCGGAGGACACGCCCCCGGGCACCCTCCTCGCCACCTTCGTCGCCCGGGACAGAGATGGGGTGAGTGATGCCCAGACACCAGGTGTTTCTGCTGTTGATCATAGCTTCCCCCGTTTTCCGTTTGAATAGATCTGTTTCCCAGATTCATTCATTTTTCTTTACTTTCGTCATATTATTATTATATATTACTACTATTATTATTATTATTATTATTATTATTATTATTATTATTATTATTATTATTAATATTTATTACTAGCTGTACCCGGCCATGTGCGTTACTGAGGCTCAGCAATGAGCATGAGCCTCAGCAACCTTCCCTTGTCCCCCGTCCTTCTCACTATTCCCCTTTCCCCTGTCCCCTCGTCCCCCCAACCATTCCCCCCCCCCGTTACTCTCGTCCTCTCATCCATCCTCCACTCCCCGTTCCCTCGTCCTCCCTACCATCCCTCACTCCCCTGTCGCCTAATCCTCCCCACCATTCCCCCCGTCCTCTCGTCCTTCCCACCATCCCCCACTCCCCTGTCCCCTCGTCCTTTCCACCATCCCCCACTCCCCTGTCCCCTCGTCCTTCCCACCATCCCCCACTCCCCTGTCCCCTCGTCCTTCCCACCATCCCCCACTCCCCTGTCCCCTCGTCCTTCCCACCATCCCCCACTCCCCTGTCCCCTCGTCCTTCCCACCATCCTCCACTCCCCTGTCCCCTCGTCCTTCCCACCATCCCCCACTCCCCTGTCCCCTCGTCCTTCCCACCATCCTCCACTCCCCTGTCCCCTCGTCCTTCCCACCATCCCCCCCCCCCTCCCGTACATTCGTCCTCCCCACCATTACCCCCTTCCCCTTCCCCTCGTCCCCACCATCGTCCCCCCCCCCCTCCTGTTCTTGTCCTCCCACAATTCGCCACTCCCTCGTATGATGCATTCCCAAGTGATTTGCTGTTCCCATCAGAAAAATGGAAACATTAAATGATTTGATGTTACCATCACTGAAAAATAAGGAGAACAGTTAAAAAACGAAATGAAAAACAATGAAACAAATAGACTATATTCACAAAATGAACAGTATGATAAACAACACAACTCAATTCCAACGCAATGTCACACAAAAAAATGTTTTTACCTGTCACATGCGTGACATCTATACAGTATGTCTATAAAAACACGCTCGTATGCGAATGAAACTCTTTGTCAAAATTTAAAAGCAATCGATGAAGAACTTTCGGAGATCAGCGATTTTGAACAAACGAACATTTACATTTCTATTTATATAGACTAGCAGAACCCAGCCACGCGTTGCTGTGGCTCAGCAATGCGTGGCTGGGTTCCCCCCCTTCACCCGTCTCCTCGGCCTCCCAACCATTCCCCACTCCACCATCCCGTCATCCTCCCCACCATTCCCCACTCCACCATCCCCTCTTCCTTCCCACCATGCCCCACTCCCCCATCCCCCACTCCACCATCCCCTCTTCCTTCCCACCATGCCCCACTCCCCCATCCCCCACTCCACCATCCCCTCTTCCTTCCCACCATGCCCCACTCCCCCATCCCCTCGTCCCCACCATCCCAGAACATCCCAAACTTCCCCATCCCCTCGTCCTTCCCCCACCATTACCCCCTCCCTTGTCCCCTTCCTAAATGGTCAGATGTTCCAATCAGTAAATTGGGAACATCAAGTGACCTGACGTTCCCATCACTGAAATATAAGAAAAACAGGTAAAAAATTAAATGAAAATATAAGAAAATATAAAATAAACTATACTCACCAAATGAATGGTATGGTAAACAACACAGCTCAATTCCAATGCAATTCACACAAAATAATTAATTAAATCAAAATGAAAATAAATAAAAATCTATGAAAAGTCAACTTATCAACACAATCAGAAACAGTGAAATGGAATTGTAACATATTTAGTATAGCATGTATGTTGAAAAACAGTTAAAAACCCGAAATGAAAAAATACAAAAATAAACTATACTCACAAAATGAACAGTATGGTAAACAACACAGCTCAATTCCAACACAAGGTCACACAAAATAATTAAATTAAAATGAAAATAAATCGAAATCTATGAAAATAAATTTATGAATGCAACAGGAAACATTGAAATAGAATTGTAACATATTTTGTATAGCATGTGTTGCTATTACGCGCAACAGATGGTAATGAGAGTTCTGCCTTCTCAGTCGATTCTAGTCGTCTGTGTCTGTCTGTATCGTGCATGTGACGAATGATGGCAGTCTCGGCTCTCTGTAAACAATGCTTGCCTCCACCACACACACGCAAACACACACACACACACACACACACACACACACACACACACACACACACACACACACACACACACACACACACACACACACACACACACACACACACAGGCATGGAGCCCGTACCTTGTCAAGCACAAGACGAAGCTGGAAAAAGTCCAAAGGTATGCTACTAGACTAGTCCCAGAACTAAGAGGCATGAGTTATGAGGAAAGGCTGCGGGAAATGCACCTTACGACACTGGAAGACAGAAGAGTAAGGGAGGACATGATCACAACCTACAAAATCCTCAGGGGAATCGACCGGGTAAACAAGGATAAACTATTCAACACTGGCGGGACGCGAACAAGGGGACACAGGTGGAAACTTAGTACCCACATGACCCACAGGGACGTAAGAAGGAACTTTTTCAGTGTCAGAGTAGTTAACGGATGGAATGCATTAGGCAGTGATGTGGTGGAGGCTGACTCCATATACAGTTTTAAACGTAGATATGATAGAGCCCAGTAGGCTCAGGAACCTGTACACCAGTTGATTAACAGTTGAGAGGCGGGACCAAAGAACCAAAGCTCAACCCCCGCAAGCACAAATAGGTGAGTACTCACACACACACACACACACACACACACACGCACACACACACACACACACACACACACACACACACACACACACTCAAACAAACACACACACATGCATTATGTTTTTCAAAAAAACATGATTTTACCTGTTACAGGTGTGGCATGTATATAGAGGTATATAAAAACACGTAAATACGTGCGGGTTTTTATATACCTGTTGAATGAAACGTTGTGTCAAAATTTCAAAGAAATCGGTGATGAACTTTCGGAGATTGCAGCGTGAGTTGATCTTACGTCCTACAGATGACTCTTTTTTTTTTTTAAAGCATGTTTTTTCCTGTCACAGGTGAGGCATGTATATAGTAGGAATATAAAAAAACATTGCCATTTGAATGCAACGTTGTGTGAAAATTTCAAAGCAATCGGTAAAGAGGTTTCAAAGATTTCCCTAACATGAAAAAAACATGAAAAAACGCAGTTTTTTGTTTTTAATGTTTTTTTCCATGCCACAGACGGGGGAAACATCTATATAATATGTATATAAAAACCCGCTCGGATGCGAATGGAAACTTGTGAGAAAATTTAAAAAATAGTGGTGAAGAACTTTTGGAGATGAGCGATTTTGAGCAAACGAGCATTTTACATTTATATTTATAGACTAGCTGTTCCCGACCACGCATTTCTGTGGTTCCCACAGCAACCTTCCCCTGTCTCCCAGTCCTCCACACTATTCCCCCCCCCATTCCCGACCCCTCGTCCTCCCAACCATTCCTCTCTCCCACGTCCCCTCATCCTCCCAACCATTCCTCACTCCCTCGACCCATTTTCCTCGCCATCAATCCCCACTCCAGCATCCTCTCGTCCTCCTAACCAATCCCTACTCCACCGTCCCTTCGTCCTCCCCATTATCTCCCACTCCCTCATCCCCTTGTTCTCCCCACCATCCCCAACTCCACTGTCCCCTCGTCCCCCACCACTATTACCCCCTCCCATGCCTCCTCGCCCTCCCCACCATCCCCCACTCCCGTCCCCTCGTCCTTCCCACCATTCCCCACTCCCTCGTCTGATGATGAAATGATCTGATGTCCCATCAGAAAATTGAGAACATCAAATGATCTGGTGCTAGATTCACGAAGAAGTTACACAAGCTCTTTCGAACCTGTACATCTTGTCTCAATCTTTGGCGGCTTTGTTTACAAGTATTAAACAGTTAATGAGTTCCGAGTCTCCAGGAGGCTGTTTATAACATTAACACCTGTTGATTGGCAAATTTCCATGCTTCTAAACTGTTTAATAAATGTAACCAAAGCCATCAAAGATTGAGGAACGATGTACATGTAACTGCTTCGTGAATCTGGCCCCAGATGTTTTCATCACTGAAATATAAGAAAAACAGTTAAAAAAAAAACGAAATGAAAAATAATGTAAAAATATAAAATAAACTATACACACGAAATGAACGGAATGGTAATCAACACAGCTCAATTCCAACGCAATGTCACACAAAATAGTTATATCAAAATTAAAATAAATCAAAATTTATGAAAATTAAATTTATCAATGAAATTGGAAACATTGAAATGGAATTGTAACTTATTTAGTATATCATGTGTTAGTCTTATTTATGTGCAGCAGATGGCGCTGTTTTTCAAAAACTCATGTTTTTACCTGTCACAGGTGAGGCATGAATATAGTAGGTATATAAAAAGACGCGCCTATTCAAATGCAACATTGTGTCAAAATTTCAAAGCAATCGGTAAAGAGTTTTCGAAGATTTCCCTCACATAGAAACACAGTTTCTATGTGAGGGAAACTCACACAAAGTTTAATTTTTTTTTTTTTTACCGTCATAGACGTGACATCTATGTAGTATGTAGATAAAAAAAAACTTGATCGGATGCGAATGGAACGTCTTTAAAAAAAATTTCAAAGCAATCGGTGAAAAACTATCGGAGATTAGCGATTATGAACAAACGAACATTTCCATTTTTATTTATATAGATTATTAATTATTAAACTATTCACCTGCATCCGCCTTTATATACTTCTTTCTCTACACTTCTCTTCTAATTTTCATGTTATGTGATTGAAAGAGAGGGACAGAATTATCAGGGTAAAACACCAAACCATTATGATAACACCCAGATAGGAGGGTATTTTTGGGTGGGAGAAAAGTTATGTAATTGGCACATTTACACCAGCGACGCTCCCCCCTGGCCTCATGGGCACGGCGGTGCCATCTGACCTCATGGGAACTGGCGGCACCGCCTGACCACATGGACACTGGCGGCACCACCTGACCACATGGACACCGGCGGCGCCCCTTGACCACATGGACACTGGCGGCGCCCCCAGACCACATGGACACCGGCGGCGCCACCTGACCTCATGGGAACTGGCGGCACCACCTGACCACATGGACACTGGCGGCACCACCTGACCACATGGACACCGGCGGCGCCCCCTGACCACATGGACACCGGCGGCGCCCCCAGACCACATGGACACCGGCGGCGCCCCCTGACCACATGGACACCGGCAGCTCCCCCTGACCACATGGACACTGGCGGCACCACCTGACCACATGGACACCGGCGGCGCCCCCTGACCACATGGACACCGGCGGCGCCCCCAGACCACATGGACACCGGCGGCGCCCCCTGACCACATGGCACCGGCAGCTCCCCCTGACCACATGGACACTGGCGGCGCCACCTGACCTCATGGGAACTGGCGGCGCCGCCTGACCACATGGACACAGGCGGTGCCACCTGACCACATGGGAACTGGCGGCGCCGCCTGACCACATGGACACTGGCGGCGCCACCTGACCTCATGGGCACCGGCGGCGCCGCCTGACCACATGGACACAGGCGGCGCCACCTGACCTCATGGGCACCGGCGGCGCCGTCTGACCACATGGGAACTGGTGGCGCCGTCTAACCACATCCAAGGAAACAATTTAAGGTTGCCACAACGTATCTGGAAAGTGTTCGGAAGTAGTGGCAACGTTTGTTTTCACGCATTAGATACGTAATTTTGTGTGAATGTAAATAAGTTTCCAAAACGTACTGCACGAAGCAATGGCTAAAAAAAAATTTGAAACCTTGTTTCAAATATATATATATGTCGTACCTAGTAGCCACAACGCACTTCTCAGCCTACTACGCAAGGCCCGATTTGCCTAATAAGCCAAGTTTTCCTGAATTAATGTTTTTTCGACTACCTAACCTACCTAACCTAACGTAACCTAACTTTTTCGGCTACCTAACCTAACCTAACCTAACCTATAAAGATAGGTTAGGTTAGGTTAGGTAGGGTTGGTTAGGTTCGGTCATATATCTACGTTAATTTTAACTCCAATAAAAAAAATTTACCTCATACATATTGAAATGGGTAGCTTTATCATTTCATAAGAAAAAAATTAGAGAAAATATATTAATTCAGGAAAACTTGGCTTATTAGGCAAATCGGGCCTTGCATAGTAGGCTGAGAAGTGAGTTCTGGCTACTAGGTACGACATATATATATATATATATATATGAAAACTTGGCTTATATATATATATATATATATATATATATATATATATATATATATATATATATATATATATATATATATATATATATATGTCGGAAACTAGTAGCCAGAACGCACTTCTCGGCTTACAATGCAAGGCCCGATTTGCCTAATAGGCCGAGTGATTTTCTTTATTTTTAATAAATTGATTCCTATTGGTTTATTTTAAATATTATTATCATATTATATTAAGAACATAAATTATGGATTTAGTTATGTTAGTTTTGGTTAGGTTAAAGATAGGTTAGGTTAGGTTAGGTGGGGTAGGTTAGGTTCGGTCATAGGACCGAACTTCTTAGGACCGTAAGTAACTTTCACTTATCCCCTCCCCCTTCTCTTCCCCTTCCTCACTCATCCCCCTTCTCTTACCACTGCCCTTTTCCCCCTCCTCTTCACCTTCGTCCTCATCCCCTTCTCTTACCCCTCCCCCTCCTCATCCCCCTTCTCTTACCCCTCCCCCTACTCATCCCCCTTCTCTTACCCCTCCCCTCTCCCCCTCCACTTTCCCTTTCTCCTCTTCCCCTTCTCTTTCCCCTCCCCTCTTCCTTCACCTCTTTCCCTTCCCACACTTTCCACTCTTACCGCTCCCCTCTCCTCTTCCCCTTCCTCTTCATTTCCCTTCTCTTACCCTTCCCCTTCTCCCCTTTCCTACTCATTCCTCTTCTCTTACCCCTCCCCCTTCTTTTCCCTTCCTCCTCGTCCCCCTTCTCGTACCCCTCTTCCTTCTCTTTCCCTTCCTCCACATCCTCCCTTCTCTTACCTCTCCCCCCTCCTCTTACCCCACTCCACTCCTCATCCCCCTTCTCTTACCCATACCCCTTTCTCTTACCCCCTCCATTCTTCCCTCTTTTCTTCCCCTTCCTTCTCATCCCCTTCTCCTACCCCTACCCCTCCTCATCCCCCTTCTCTTTCCCCTTCTCTTACCTCTCCCATTCTCTTCCCCCTACCCTCTCCCCTCCTCTTCCCCTTCTTTCTTATCCCCCTTCTCTTACTCCTACTCTTTGCCCTCCCCCTCTTACCTCTACTTCTCCTACCCCTGCTATTCTTCCCCCTTCTCTTCTCCTCTGTCACTAAATTACCCCCTCCCTGACGTCCTCCTCCTTCCTCCTCCTCCATTTTTCCTCCCCTCTCTTCCTCCTTCCTCCTACACCTACTCCTTCCACCTCTACTTCATCCTCCTTCCTCCTCTGCATCGACCTCCTCCTCCTCCTCCTCCTCCTCCTCCCCCCCCCCCTTCCTTCTTCCCTCTTCTCCTCCTTCCTCCTTGCCCTCCTCCTCTTCCTTCTCCTCCTCTTTCCTCCTCGCCCTCCTCCTCCTCCTTCCTCCTCGCCCCTCCTCCTCCTTTCTCCTCGCTCTCCTCCTTCTTCTTCCTCCTTGCCCTCCTCCTCCTCCTGCCTCCTCGCCCTCCTCCTCCTCCTTCGTCCTCGCCCTCCTCCTCCTCCTTCCTCCTCACTCCTCGCCCTCCTCTTCCTTCCTCCTCGCCCTCTTCCTCCTACCTCCTCGCCCTACTCCTCTTTCCTCCTCCTACTCCATCCTCCTCGCCCTCTTCCCTCCTTCTCACCCTCCTCCTCCTCCTTCCTCCTCGCCCTCCTCCTTCCTCCTCGCCCTTCTCCGTCCTCCTCGCCCTCCTACTCCTCCTTCCTCCTCACCCTCCTCCTCCTCCTTCCTCCTCACCCTCCTCCTTATTCCTCCTCCTTTTTCCTCCTCCTTCTTCCTCGCCCTCATCCTCCTTCCTCCTTGCCCTCCTCCTCCTCCTTCTTGCCCTCCTAGCTCCTTCCTCCTTGCCATCCTCCTCCTTCTTTTTGACCCTCCTCCCTCCTTGCCCCTCCTCCTCCTCCTTCCCCCTCCCCCTTCTTCCATCTTCCTCCTCGACCTCATTTTCCTTCCTCCTTGACCTCATCCTCTTACCTGGAATTCTTCCTACTTCCTCCTCTACCTCCTTTTTCCTCCTCGCTCTCCTCCTCCTTCCTCCTCGCTCTCTTCTTCCTTTCTCCTCGCCCTCCTCCTCCTTCTTCTTCGCCCTCCTTCTCCTTCCTCCTCGCCCTCCTCCTCATTCCTCCTCGCCCTCCTCCTCCTTCTTCTTCGCCCTCCTTTTCCTTCCTCCTCGCCCTACTCCTCTTTCCTCCTCACCTCCTCCTGCTCCCTCCTCGCCGTTCTCCTCCTTCCCTTTGCCCTCCTCCTTCCTCCTTCCCTTTGCCCTCCTCCTTCCTCCTCGGCCTTCTCCTCCCCTTCCTCCTCGCCCTCCTCCCTCCTCGCCCTCTTCCTTCTCACCCTCCTCCTCCTTCCTCCTTACACTCCTCCTCTTTTCTCCTTGCCCCTCCTCCTCCTTCCCCCTCCCCTTAACCCCCTCTTCCTCCTTTTTCCTAGACCTTCTCCTTCCTCCTCTACCTCCTCTTCCTCCTCCTCTTCCTCCTTCTCTTCCTTCCTCTTCGAGCTCCTCCATCTTCTACTGTTCCTCCTCGACCTCATCCTCATACCTGGAATTCTTCCTTCTTTCTCCTCCTTCCTCCTCGCCCTCCTCCTCCTTCCTCCTCGGCCTCCTCCTCCTTCCTCCTCGCCCTCCTCTTCCTCCCTCCTCACTCTCCTCGTCCTTCTCCTCCTTCCTCTTTCCTCCTCCTCCTCCCTACTCGCCCTCCTCCTCCTTCCTCCTTGGCCTCTTCCCTCTTCCTCCTCGCCCACCGCCTTCCTCCTCGCCCTCCTCCATACTCCTCGCCCAATCTCCTCCTTCCTCCTCGCTGTCCTCCTCCTTCCTCCTCGCCGACTTCCTTTTTCCTCCTCGCATTACTCCTCCTTTTTAACTTCCTTCTCTACCTCACCCTCCTGCCTGCTCTGCCTCGACCTCCTGCTCCTCCCTCTCTTCCTCCTCCTTCTTCCTCGATCTCCTCCATCTTCTACTCTTCCTTCTCGACCTCATTCTCTTACCTGGAATTCTTCCTCCTGCCTCCTCAACCTCCTCCTCCTCTTTACTCCGCGACTTCCTCCTCCTTCCTTCTTAACCTCCTCCTTCCTCCTCCTCCTCCTTCTCTCGCATCCTTCCTCCTCCTCGGCCTCCCCCTTCCTACCTTACCCACTCCTCCTACCTTTTCGACCTCCTACTTCTCCTTCCTCTTCCTCCTTCCTGTAACCATCACTCACCAGTGCCACCAACAACAATAACCAACCACCACTACCACTCACCACAACCCACCAAAATTAACCACCACCACCATAGATTCTCCATTAAGTGAAAAATGAGTAAAAACTATGAATTAACCTTTGTTATGATCCAGTTTTATTTTACTAAATATAGAAATATAATTTTTAATTCTACATTCATATATATATATATATATATATATATATATATATATATATATATATATATATATATATATATATATATATATATATATATATATATATGTCGTACCTAGTAGCCAGAACGCACTTCTCAGCCTACTATGCAAGGCCCGATTTGCCTAATAAGCCAAGTTTTCATGAACTCATGTTTTTTCGACTACCTAACCTACCTAACCTAACCTAACCTAACTTTTTCAACTACCTAACCTATAAAGATAGGTTAGGTTAGGTTAGGTAGGGTTGGTTAGGTTCGGTCATATATCTACGTTAATTTTAACTCCAATAATTTTTTTTTATCTCACACATAATGATATGGGTAGCTTTATCATTTCATAAGAAAAAAATTAGAGAAAATATATTAATTCAGTAAAACTTGGCTTATTAGGCAAATCGGGCCTTGCATAGTAGGCTGAGAAGTGCGTTCTGGCTACTAGGTACGACATATCATATATATATATATATATATATATATATATATATATATATATATATATATATATATATATATATATATATATATATGTCGTACCTAGTAGCCAGAACTCACTTCTCAGCCTACTATGCAAGGCCCGATTTGCCTAATAAGCCAAGTTTTCATGAATTAATTGTTTTTCGGCTACCGAACCTACCTAACCTAACCTAACCTAACTTTTTCGGCTACATAACCCAACCTAACTTATAGAGATAGGTTAGGTTAGGTTAGGTAGGGTTGGTTAGGTTCGGTCATATATCTACGTTAATTTTAACTCCAATGAAAAAAAATTGAACTCATACATAAAGAAATGGGTAGCTTTATCATTTCATAAGAAAAAATTTAGAGAAAATATATTAATTCAGGAAAACTTGGCTTATTAGGCAAATCGGGCCATGCATAGTAGGCTGAGAAGTGAGTTCTGGCTACTAGGTACGACATATATATATATATATATATATATATATATATATATATATATATATATATATATATATATATATATATATATATATTAACCTAGAAGGGGTACCACCTCTGGTGCAATTGTAGGGACCCATAGCCTCGGAGAAGAAAATAAAGAGTACTCAGAGAAGACCTTGTGGATCCTCACTGAACACTTTGATATTTTCTTCTCCTACTACCCCTATTCTTTTGGTATGTGTGTATATTTATCTAACTTTATTTGAAAATGTCATTACACGAAAAAAAGTTACAATATAGATTACGTGCAGGGCACAAGGTTGCTTGTCACAAGTTGAACAGCTCCTCCAGCTCCTCAGATGGCGGGCAGGAACCATGAATGCAGTGAGCATTTCCTCTCTGGATTGCCACACTAAGGCGCTGAAAAAGAAAACTGGCAGCTCTAGGGTCTCTAGTTGTTTCGATTATTTTAGACCCCAACTCCTTCAAAAAGCTAACAGCACTTTTACCCCAGGCACCAAGTGTCTCTGAGGTAATGGGGACAAAATTGTATTGGTGCTAAAGGTCTCTGTATTTACGTGACTTGGCCACTTCCCGGTGATTGGCAGCTCCTCCTGCTTGTGTAGCACTGAAGTCAACATAGGTATTGGCTGAAGTTGAAACGCAAGTGTAGTCCCACACCAACTGTCTACCATTCTTCCAGGGGCTCACCGTGATTCCTTCTGGGCTACCAACAGGCTAATCAGAGTTGTGGGACATTTGGTAACGGGGCTCTCTCTCTGCTGGACAACCGACTGCAATAGGGCTTCTCTTAATAATGTCATTGACTTCGCCGTGTCTTGCATGCCGCCCTCCTGTCCTTTGGCAGAGTTGGCCATGCCATCCGTATCTGTCGGCCTCTGCCTCGCTGCAAATACACCTGTATTCGGTGTGGATTGGGGTAGAGAGGCGGAGAGCCACGGCAATTCGGAGGGCCTGCAGTGTGAGACGGGAGCCGTTTGCTGAGATTGGGGTTGCTAATAGGAAATCACCTGCATGGAGAGCTGCTATAGCTCTAAGTATATATATATATATATATATATATATATATATATATATATATATATATATATATATATATATATATTTATATATTTATATATATATATATATATATATATATATATATATATATATATATATATATATATATATATATATATTGGTGCGGAGTCTTGAAGTGCGAAGAATATAGTTGTGCATTAATTGGCTGTTGATTGCTGGTGTCGACTTCTTAATGTGTAGCGCCTCGCAGATATCAAGCCGCCTGCTATCGCTGTATCTACCGATGATTTCCGTGTTTTTTGTTAAGACTTCTCTGGTGGGTTGATGGGGTTCTGGGAGTTTTTCTACTCCCCAAGCCCGGCCCGAGGCCAGGCTCGACTTGTGAGAGTTTGGTCCACCAGGCTGTTGCTTGGAGCGGCCCGCAGGCCCACATACCCACCACAGCCCGGTTGGTCCGGCACTCCTTGGAGGTTATATGTTTGTTATATGTAAGAGATTATATGTTCCGGAATGGAGCCCTGTTGCTTATGCATCGTTAATCGCCTGGAAAGAGATGTTGTTGTCTTGCCTATATACTGAAATCTTTGAGGCTTACAGTCCCCAAGTGGGCATTTGAAGGCATAGACGACATTGGTCTCTTTTAAAGCGTTCTGCTTTGTGTCTGGAGAGTTTCTCATGAGTAGGTTGGCCGTTTTCTTGGTTTTATAGTAGATCGTCAATTGTATCTTCTGATTTTTGTCTGTAGGGATAACGTTTCTATTGTTCGTTTCTATTCTATTCCGTTTCTTCTCCTACTGACAATATCTTTCAGGACCCTTTCCTCCGTTTTATGAGCTGTGGAAAAGAAGTTCCTGTAAAATAGTCTAATAGGGGGTACAGGTGTTGTGTTCCCTACAGACAAAAATCAGAAGATACAATTGAAGATCTACTATAAAACCAAGAAAACGGCCAACCTACTCATGAGAAACTCTCCAGACACAAAGCAGAAAGCTTTATGTCTGGAAGTGCCTGGAAACCCACTTCGGCCAATCATCAGCCAGATACCCACTCCCACGTACAGACTGGCGAAACGACTCAATGGCTTGCTGACTCCTTATGTCCCTTGCGCCTTCAGCCTGAAGTCTCCAAAGGAATTTGTTGACATGCTGCGGGGAACACGGGCCACAGGGATAAGAGCCTCGTTGGACGTAGAATCTCTGTTTACCAAAATACCTGTGGATGAAACAATCGGGATGATAGCCGACAGAGTGTACCGTGATCCGGCCTGTACTCCTCTTGACATACCAGAAAACAGTCTAAGGAAACTACTCCAAGCTTGTACTAAAGAGGCACCCTTCTTGAGCCCGGATGGACACATGTATAAGCAAGTAGATGGGGTCGCCATGGGTTCTCCCCTAGGTGTCCTGTTTGCAAACTTCTACATGGGTACCATCGAGCAAAAAGTCTTAGTCGACATGAACTTGAAACCGGCCATATACTGCAGGTATGTTGACGACATTTTTACACAGGTACCTGATGTCAGACATCTGCAGGAGCTGAAGGAGGCATTTGAGCAGAATTCTGTGTTGCGTTTCACTTACGAGATGGAGAAGGATGGGAAGCTGCCCTTTCTAGATGTAACAGTCATGGAAAGGAGCGGAGTTTTCCACACTGCAGTCTACACTAAGGAAACAAACATTGGAATATGCCTGAATGCCAACAGTGACTGCCCGGACAGGTACAAGAGGAGTGTTGTTAACGCTTATGTCGACCGTGCCCTCAGCCACAGCTCAGAATGGAAGCAAGTCGACGAAGAACTCAGTATGGTAAGGCAGGTCCTAGTCAACAACGGTTTCTCCAATGGTTTTGTGGAAGACATCATAAGAAGGAAAGTGAAACGCCATGCAACCTCTGAAGAGACAACTAACACAACATCTATATCCCATATTAGACTATTTTACAGGAACTTCTTTTCCACAGCCCATAAAACGGAGGAAAGGGTCCTGAAAGATATTGTCAGTAGAAACGTTATCCCTACAGACAAAAATCAGAAGATACAACTGACGATTTACTATAAAACCAGAAAAGCGGCCAGCCTACTCATGAGAAACTCTCCAGACACAAAGCAAAACGCTTTAAAAGAGACCAACGTCGTCTATGCCTACAAACGCCCTCTTGGAGACTGTAAGCCTCAAAAAACCCAGTATGTAGGCAAGACAACAACATCTCTTTCCAGACGTTTAACGATGCATAAGCAACAAGGGCTCCATTAAGGAACATATAATCTCTTCCCACAAGCAAACCATCACCAGAGAAATCTAAGCAAACAACACAGAAATCATCGATAGATACAGCGATAGCAGGCGGCTAGACGTCTGCGAGGCACTACACATCAAGAAGTCAACACCAGCAATCAACAGCCAATTAATGCACAACTATATTCTACCCACTTCAAGACTCCGCTCCAATATAGAAACATCAAGAAATATAGACCAATAGGCTTTCTACAATTACTTCCATCTAATACCCATTGTTTCGTGTTCTGTCTTGTGTTTGAATTTAATACCCATTTAATACCCATTGTTGAAAGTTTGTTTTCGCCTCATCCACCTCACCCAAATGTAGGTATAAACTCGAAGATGTGCAAGCTCTATTCAGTTTCAGTAGTGTGTTTGTAAACTAAAGTCTTTGAAAATGTAATAAGTTTTACGAAACGCGCTCAAGTGTCGCGTCAGACTAGAAATAAAAATGAATTTTTGGAGAATTGATCTTTGAATTACCATCAACAGTGAAAACAAACGTAAGAAAGATAGAGAAAATTCGTGTTAGAATTATTAATCTTACTTTTTCGGTCATATATATATATATATATATATATATATATATATATATATATATATATATATATATATATATATATATATATATATATATATATATATATATATACACATGTTGCACATAGTAGCCAGAACACAGATCTTGGCCTACTATGCAAGGCCCGATTTGCATAGGACCACAGGGAGGACACAGCCAGGTGTGCTACACTAATACCCGCCACTAACCACAGTGAGGACACAGCCAGGTGTCCTACACTAATACCCGCCACTAACCGCAGGGAGGACACAGCCAGGTGTGTTACACTAACACCCGCCACTAACCGCAGGGAGGACACAGCCAGGTGTCCTACACTAATACCCGCCACTAACCACAGGGAGGACACAGCCAGGTGTCCTACACTAATACCCGCCACTAACCACAGGGAGGACACAGCCAGGTGTCCTACACTAACACCCGCCACTAACCACAGGGAGGACACAGTCAGGTGTCCTACACTAACACCCGCCACTAACCACAGGGAGGACACAGCCAGGTGTCCTACACTAATACCCGCCACTAACAACAGGGAGGACACAGTCAGGTGTCCTACACTAATACCCGCCACTAACCGCAGGGAGGACACAGCAAGGTGTGCTACACTAATACCCGCCACTAACCGCAGGGAGGACACAGCCAGGTGTCCTACACTAATACCCGCCACTAACCGCAGGGAGGACACAGCCAGGTGTCCTACACTAATACCCACCACTAACCGCAGGGAGGACACAGCCAGGTGTCCTACACTAATACCCGGCACTAACCACAGGGAGGACACAGCCAGGTGTCCTACACTAATACCCGCCACTAACCACAGGGAGGACACAGCCAGGTGTCCTACACTAATACCCACCACTAACCGCAGGGAGGACACAGCCAGGTGTCCTACACTAATACCCGCCACTAACCGCAGGGAGGACACAGCCAGGTGTCCTACACTAATACCCGCCACTAACCGCAGGGAGGACACAGCCAGGTGTCCTACACTAATACCCGCCACTAACCGCAGGGAGGACACAGCCGCGTGCGCTACAAGATAGCAGAGGACAGTGACCCCAGACGACAGTTCAGTGTAGATGGGTCGGGGGCGGTCTGGGTTGTGGGCGGCCTGGATCGCGAGACAGCGGCCGCCCACTCTGTGCTGGTGTGGGCGGTGGATGACGGCACCCCTCCCAGGACTACCACAGCCACCCTCACTGTAAGTACACATGTTATTCACTGTATCAGCACTGTATGTACACATGTTGTCACTGTATTAGCACTGTAAGTAATAACTTGTCTGTATAAGCACTGTAACAACCAGATGTTTCGTTAGGTTTACGTCGTTTTGAATGTCCCTCACTGGCTTCTTTTCCTAATATGCTTCCCAGCTAAAGTGTGTTCTCTCTTACTATTTCCGTTGAACACTTCTTTGTGTCAAAATGCGTTTCTATTCTCTATTCTGGAGGAGGTGTTTGTATATATTATCTCTCTGTCCCTCCTCTCACTCGCCTCTCAAGCCTTGACTCAAAATGAGTCCTACTTATCTGTATCCAATCGTGCATTATCTTTACATATATATATATATATATATATATATATATATATATATATATATATATATATATATTTTAAGATGAATAGGAAAACCAGAGATATACTGAACATCTTGTATCAGAATCTTTACTTTAAAAAAACATAACGTTTCGAATACTTCTCGTATTCATCATCAGATCTAAAAGAATAAACAGAAATCACAATCAAATAACTGGTAAACAAAGAACTCATACTGAATATAATTGCCTATCAAAGAAAGGAAAATGCTTAAAAAACAAAACACTTAAGCGCACTTAAAGTGATCAATACAAATAAAACTTATTAACTGTCACATATATTAAAACTAATTTATAAACATTAAACTACAAAATGAAATTTATAACTACTAAAACAAACCATTCTATTAAACTTACGTGAAGTGATCAGAAGTGAAACTTGATACCTAACACATAGATACTAAACACTATAACAAATATTTATATAATGACTACAAATCTACAAAAAATGTATGTAAAATACAAACAGAATAAACGACAATTATAAAGCACTAACCAAAATCTTATAAAAAACTCAAATATTAAATAAAATGAAATACCAAAAAATGTATTATATATCCTAAATAAAAGATTATATTAATGTACAATGTTAAGACTTGAAATAAGTAAGAAAGGGCAAAGACATGGTAAACTAAACAAAATTAAACTACCAAAATAAACTAAAAATCAAATACAGGGCCTACTGTGCACTATACAGTGTACAATTGAACAGCTGAAAGGTTGCTATTTAACAGAGGCCGCAGCTCCTTTATATATAAGGATTCCATTACTCTCAAATCTGACTGGCCATTCATACAAGTGTCCAGAATTTTAAAATCAGATTCCAGCAGAGAATGATCAAACTCATAACAATGATTTCTAATCTCCGAAAATGCTGGTTTAGACAATGGTAATCCAGTCCTAAAAGATAATCCCCGGTGCTCAAGTATCCTAATCTTAAAGTTCCGAATGGAACTCCCGACATATCCAGCATTACAGCTGGAACAATTATACATATATACGACATTTGAGCACAAGGGGGTAGGCACTTTATCTTTAAATTTAAAATAAGAGCCTATGGTATTTGTGTTGACAAAAATAAATCTAAAGTCTACTTGAGGATAACACTGCTGCAACAGTCTCCTCAAACGACTCCTTACAGAAAAGCTAATACTGCCATAAAATGGTAATTTAATATATATAAGATCCCTTTCCACTGTAGTAATCTTACACGATGGGTGAAACTTCTTATTTAAGAAATTCCTTATAAAAGTATAAACCATATGCAAAGGATAACCATTATTTGAAAAAAATTTCACAAGAAAATTAATTTCCTGATCAAAGTTATTCCAATTAGAACATAAAACAAAGGCCCTATTCAGTAGAGTGTTAATAGCATTTTTCTTAAAAAAAATATCAGGAAAAAAGAAATTAAAATTTAAACCTAAACCAGTAAAGGTTGGTTTCCTAAAAACATTAGTGTTGAACCCATTGAGGTTATTCACTTTTACATCAAGAAACGACAATGAATTATCAACTTCACACTCTGCAGTAAACCGTATATTACTATGTTGTGCATTAAGATACTCTCTAAATTTCTCAATATGACATTAGTCCCTAAACAACAAAAAGTGTCATCTACATATCTCCTGTACAAGACTGGTTTAAAGGCCGAAGGACAATTATGTAGCCAATTTATTTCGTGAAAACTCAAAAAAGCATTAGCCAGTGCAGGACCTAGAGGAGACCCTATTGCTACTCCATCAATTTGTTTATAATAAATATTATTAAACATAAAGATGGAGTCTTTAACTGCTATTTCTAACAGCCGTCTGAATATTTTACTACAAAATCCAGACACTAAGTTAGTGTCAGCAAATAATTGACTTATACAGATATCAATGGTTTCCAACAGAGGAATATTAGTAAAAAGTGATTCAACATCGAAACTGGCCATTATAGTTGGGAACTCAAAATTTAAAGAGGAAAGTTCTTTTACAAAATCCTGAGAATTTCTCACAGTAAATTCATTATGCGTTAATGGTTCTAATAATGGAACCAGAAACTTAGCCAGTTTATAATTAAAAGTGCCAATCGCTGATAAAATAGGACGAATCGGTATACCTGTTTTATTACCTTTAGGTAACCCATATAAGATGCCAGGCTTAGAGCCAGTTGCAAGTAATTTAGTATAATCGAAAAGAGAGTCTTTCAAACTTCTTAAAACTCTATTCAGTTTATCCTCACATTTCAAAATATACGAGAATGGGTCTATATCAACCAACGTAAATTTAGAGGGGTCTTCTAACAACCTTTCCACCTTATTAACATACTCTAACTTGTCCAAAACCACTATACCCTTACCTTTATCTGGCCTGGTAATGCAAATACTCCTATCATTCTTTAAGCCATTAATACACTCCAATTTCCTTTTGTCAAAAGGAAGGAATGTAGATCTATATTTACCAAAGTCGCTAAAGACTTCATGTGCTAAGGAGGAAACAGTACTGATGATAATGGTCCAACTATAATTTGTACCAGTCCTTAGGGTACAAGTTTTCAATGTGTTGCATAACCGCTCAAAACCTAAAAAATGATTAACAAATTTAGGTTTATTACACGTCAACCCGAAGTCTAACCCTAGAGAGAGAAGTTCTTTCTCAATGGGAGACAGAACTCTCTTTGAAAAATTGAAAACCACCTTATCAGGGTCCACCGAATTAAATGAAGGTATACCCAAGTTACGCAATTTCTTCTCCTGAATAAGTCTACATTTTTCAACCCTTTTTTCATTATAATTTTCATATTTACATTTTAAAGATGCAAAATCAACCCAGGAAACCAAGATCTTGAATTTCTCCAAGTACACGTGCAATTCACTTTTCAGCTTATTTACCCGCTTCTGCTTTTCAGATATTTCAAAGTCCAACAATCTTAATAACCAATAATAACCAATTTTATCAGCGATTGGCACTTTTAATTATAAACTGGCTAAGTTTCTTGTTCCATTATTAGAACCATTAACGCATAATGAATTTACTGTGAGAAATTCTCAGGATTTTGTAAAAGAACTTTCCTCTTTAAATTTTGAGTTCCCAACTATAATGGCCAGTTTCGATGTTGAATCACTTTTTACTAATATTCCTCTGTTGGAAACCATTGATATCTGTGTAAGTCAATTATTTGCTGACACTAACTTAGTGTCTGGATTTTGTAGTAAAATATTCAGACGGCTGTTAGAAATAGCAGTTAAAGACTCCATCTTTATGTTTAATAATATTTATTATAAACAAATTGATGGAGTAGCAATGGGGTCCACTTTAGGTCCTGCACTGGCTAATGCTTTTTTGAGTTTTCACGAAATAAATTGGCTCGATAATTGTCCTTCGGCCTTTAAACCAGTCTTGTACAGGAGATATGTAGATGACACTTTTTTGTTGTTTAGGGACTAATGTCATATTGAGAAATTTAGAGAGTATCTTAATGCACAACATAGTAATATACGGTTTACTGCAGAGTGTGAAGTTGATAATTCATTGTCGTTTCTTGATGTAAAAGTGAATAACCTCAATGGGTTCAACACTAATGTTTTTAGGAAACCAACCTTTACTGGTTTAGGTTTAAATTTTAATTCCTTTGTTCCTGATATTTTTTTTAAGAAAAATGCTATTAACACTCTACTGAATAGGGCCTTTGTTTTATGTTCTAATTGGAATAACTTTGATCAGGAAATTAATTTTCTTGTTAATTTTTTTCAAATAATGGTTATCCTTTGCATATGGTTTATACTTTTATAAGGAATTTCTTAAATAAGAAGTTTCACCCATCGTGTAAGATTACTACAGTGGAAAGGGATCTTAAATATATTAAATTACCATTTTATGGCAGTATTAGCTTTTCTGTAAGGAGTCGTTTGAGGAGACTGTTGCAGCAGTGTTATCCTCAAGTAGACTTTAGATTTATTTTTGTCAACACAAATACCATAGGCTCTTATTTTAACTTTAAAGATAAAGTGCCTACCCCCTTGTGCTCAAATGTCGTATATATGTATAATTGTTCCAGCTGTAATGCTGGATATGTCGGGAGTTCCATTCGGAACTTTAAGATTAGGATACTTGAGCACCGGGGATTATCTTTTAGGACTGGATTACCATTGTCTAAACCAGCATTTTCGGAGATTAGAAACCATTGTTATGAGTTTGATCATTCTCTGCTGGAATCTGATTTTAAAATTCTGGACACTTGTATGAATGGCCAGTCAGATTTGAGAGTAATGGAATCCTTATATATAAAGGAGCTGCGGCCTCTGTTAAATAGCAACCTTTCAGCTGTTCAATTGTACACTGTATAGTGCACAGTAGGCCCTGTAATTTGATTTTTAGTTTATTTTGGTTGTTTAATTTTGTTTAGTTTACCATGTCTTTGCCCTTTCTTACTTATTTCAAGTCTTAACATTGTACATTAATATAATCTTTTATTTAGGATTTATAATATATTTTTTGGTATTTAATTTTATTTAATATTTAAGTTTTTTATAAGATTTTGGTTAGTACTTTATAATTGTCGTTTATTCTGTTTGCATTTTACATACATTTTTTGTAGATTTGTAGTCATTATATAAATATTTGTTATAGCGTTTAGTATCTACGTGTTTGGTATCAAGTTTCACTTCTGATCACTTCACGTAAGTTTAATAGAATGGTTTGTTTTAGTAGTTATAAATTTCATTTTGTAGTTTAATGTTTTTAAATTAGTTTTAATATATGTGACAGTTAATAAGTTTTATTTGTATTGATCACTTTAAGTGCGCTTAAGTGTTTTGTTTTTTAAGGATTTTCCTTTCTTTGATAGGGAATTATATTCAGTATGAGTTCTTTGTTTACCAGCTATTTGATTGTGATTTATGTTTTTTCTTTTAGATCTGATGATGAATACGAGAAGTATTCGCAACGTTATGTTTTTTAAAGTAAAGATTCTGATACAAGATGTTCAGTATATCCCTGGTTTTCCTATTCATCTTAAAATTAAGATTCCCGAAGGGAACATCGATCATAAATATTTTATTAAAACGATATATATATATATATATATATATATATATATATATATATATATATATATATATATATATATATATATATATTTATATATGTCGTACCTAGTAGCCAGAACGCACTTCTCAGCCTACTATGCAAGGCCCGATTTGCCTAATAAGCCAAGTTTTCCTGAATTATTATATTTTCTCAAATTTTTTTCTTATGAAATGATAAAGCTACCCATTTTTTTTCATTGGAGTTAAAATTAACGTAGATATATGACCGAACCTAACCAACCCTACCTAACCTATCCTAACCTAACCTATCTTTATAGGTTAGGTTAGGTAGCAGAAAAAGTTAGGTTAGGTTATGTTAGGTAGTCGAAAAAACATTAATTCATGAAAACTTGGCTTATTAGGCAAATCGGCCTTGCATAGTAGGCTGAGAAGTGCGTTCTGGCTACTAGGTACGACATATTATATATATATATATATATATATATATATATATATATATATATATATATATATGTCGTACCTAGTAGCCAGAACGCACTTATCGGCCTACTATGCAATGCCCGATTTGCCTAATAAGCCAAGTTTTCATGAATTAATTGTTTTTCGACTACCTAACCTACCTAACCTAACCTAACCTAACTTTTTCGGCTACCTAACCAGACCTAACCTATAAAGATAGGTTAGGTTAGGTTAGGTAGGGTTGGTTAGGTTCGGTCATATATCTACGTTAATTTTAACTCCAATAAAAAAAAATTGACCTCATACATAATGAAATGGGTAGCTTTATCATTTCATAAGAAAAAAATTAGAAAAAATATATTAATTCAGGAAAACTTGGCTTATTAGGCAAATCGGGCCTTGAATAGTAGGCCAAAAAGTGAGTTCTGGCTACTAGGTACGACATATATATATATATATATATATATATATATATATATATATATATATATATATATATATATATATATATATATATATATTTTTTTTTACATATATAGGGGTAGAGTAAATATATATATATATATATATATATTTATATATTTAGAGAGTAAATATATATATATATATATATATGCGAACAAGCCTGAATGGTCCCCAGGACCATTTTCATATATATATATATATATATATATATATATATATATATATATATATATATATATATATATATATATATATATATATATATATATATATATATATATTTATATATGTCGTACCTAGTAGCCAGAACTCACTTCTCAGCCTACTATGCAAGGCCCGATTTGCCTAATAAGCCAAGTTTTCATGAATTAATGTTTTTTCGTCTACCTAACCTACCTAACCTAACCTAACCTAGCTTTTTTTGGCTACCTAACCTAACCTTACCTATATATATAGGTTAGGTTAGGTTAGGTAGGGTTGGTTAGGTTCGGTCATATATCTACGTTAATTTTAACTCCAATAAAAAAAAATTGACCTCATACATAGTGAAAAGGGTAGCTTTATCATTTCATAAGAAAAAAATTATAGCAAATATATTAATTCAGGAAAACTTGGCTTATTAGGCAAATCGGGCCTTGAATAGTAGGCTGAGAAGTGAGTTCTGGCTACTAGGTACGACATATATATATATAAATATATATATATATATATATATATATATATATATATATATATATATATATATATATATATATATATATATATATATGTCGTACCTAATAGCCAGAACGCACTTCTCAGCCTACTATTCAAGGCCCGATTTGCCTAATAAGCCAAGTTTTCATGAATTAATGTTTTTTCGTCTACCTAACCTACCTAACCTAACCTAACCTAGCTTTTTTTGGCTACCTAACCTAACCTTACCTATAAATATAGGTTAGGTTAGGTTAGGTAGGGTTGGTTAGGTTCGGTCATATATCTACGTTAATTTTAACTCCAATAAAAAAAAATTGACCTCATACATAGAGAAAAGGGTTGCTTTATCATTTCATAAGAAAAAAATTATAGTAAATATATTAATTCAGGAAAATTTGGCTTATTAGGCAAATCGGGCCTTGAATAGTAGGCTGAGAAGTGAGTTCTGGCTACTAGGTACGACATATATATATATATATATATATATATATATATATATATATATATATATATATATATATATATATATATATATATTTACATATATAGGGGTAGAGTAAATATATATATATATATATATTTATATATTTAGAGAGTATATATATATATATATATATATATATATATATATATATATATATATATATATATATATTTACTCTCTAATTATTTAAATATATATATATATATATATATATTTACTCTACCCTTATATATGTAAAAATATATATATATATATATATATATATATATATATATATATATATTTATATATTTAGAGAGTAAATATATATATATATATATATATTTAAATAATTAGAGAGTAAATATATATATATATATATATATATATATATATATATATATATATATATATATATATATATATATTTACATATAAAGGGGTAGAGTAAATATATATATATATGTATATATTTATATATTTAGAGAGTAAATATATATATATATATATATATTTATATATATATAAATATATATATATATATATATATATATATATATATATATATATATATATATATATTTACATATATAGTGGTAGAGTAAATATATATATATATGTATATATTTATATATTTAGAGAGTAAATATATATATATATATATATATATATATATATATATATATATATATATATATATATATATATATAAATGGAAGGGAGTACCACCTCTAGCTGGAAGAAGGGGGGGGGACCCATAGCCTCGGAGGAAACCGCGCATAACGCATTAGATATATAATATATATACGCATAATATATATAAAGATATATATATATATATATATATATATATATATATATATATATATATATATATATATATACATATATACATATATATACATATATATATATATATATATATATATATATATATATATATATATATATATATATATATATATATATATATATATATATATAATAATACAATGTCAGACTACGAAGGTAGGATTAAGAAAGGAATTTCCGTAAGTACTTACGTATTTAATTAATAACACTTCTGAAGAAGTGTTAATCCTTCTATATGACGCTGTAAGTACACTTGTCACTGTCTCGGCACGGAAAGTACACAACTTGACACTGTCTCAACACAGTAAGTACACAACTTGACTCTGTCTCAACACTGCAAGTACACAACTTGACATTGTCTCAGCACTGTAAGTACACAAAATGACACTATCTCAACACTGTAAGTACACAATTTGTCAGTTTCTCGGCACTCTAAGTACACATCTTGACACTGTCTCAACACTATAAGCACACAACATGACACTATCTCAACACTGTAAGTACAATATTTGTCACTGTCTCGGCACGGAAAGTACACAACTTGACACTGTCTCAACACTGTAAGTACACCCTACCTGTCCCCCCTTCCATGAAACCCCCACCCCTCACCCCAAACTCCCCTGAAACCCTGCAAACCACCTCACAGATCATCTCACCCACTGAAAAGCTTCCCACACCAGCAGATTTCTCGCCAAGAAAGGGACAAGAAAATGAACTGAAGAAAGTGAGCTTCAAGGCAATGTACACTAACATAGATGGAATTACAAATAAAACAAGTGAACTCGGAGAATGGGCACTAGAAGAAAACCCAGACATAATAGCACTCACAGAAACAAAGCTAACAAACACTATAACAAATGCAGTGTTTCCACAGGGCTACTATGTAGTGAGGAAAGAGAGAGAAGGGAGAGGAGGAGGTGGTGTAGCTTTGCTACTAAGAGAAGGTTGGAGTTTCGAAGAGATGGTAATTCCGAACTGTGAAGGTTTCAGTGACTACATATCAGGCACCATAGCAACTGAAGGACAGAAAATTATTGTAGTAGTCATATATAACCCCCCACCGAATGTCAGAAGACCCAGACAGGAATATGATAGAAACAACTTGGCCACCATCAATATAATAGAGAGAGCAGCTTCTGTGGCTAGCAGGAACGGATCCAGGCTACTAATCATGGGAGACTTCAACCATGGAAAGATAGATTGGGGGAACAGAGACCCACATGGAGGCCCAGACACATGGAGAGCTAAGCTGCTGGATGTGGCAACAAGAAACTTTCTAAGTCAACACGTCAAGGGACCGACAAGAACGAGAGGAGGGGATGAACCAGCCTTGCTTGATCTGATATTTACCCTAAATGAGTCGGATATAAGGGAAGTTAAGTTGGAAGCCCCCTTGGGAATGAGTGATCATAGTGTATTGAGCTTTGAGTACCTGGTTGAGCTAGGAATTATCACCCCCAAAAAAGAACTGGGAAACAAAGGGCTGGCGTACCGAAAGGGAAACTATGAGGAGATGAATAAATTTCTATGGGATATACATTGGGACACAGAACTCGGAACCAAGTCTGAACAAGACATGATGGACTATGTCACCCAAAAATGTCAGGAGGCTGTAAGCAGGATTGTCCCAGCCCAACAGGAAAAAACAGAAAAGCAAAGGAAGAATCCGTGGTTTAATAGGGAATGTATGAAAGCAAAGGAGCTGAACAAAAGGGCATGGAGGAACTTCCGTAATAACAGAACACCAGAAAGTAGAGAGAGATTCCAGAGAACCAGGAACGAGTATGTTAGTGTGAGAAGAGCAGCTGAGAAAAGGTATGAAAATGATATAGCTAATAAATCCAAGACCGAACCAAAGCTACTACACAGTCACATCAGGAGGAAGACAACAGTGAACGAACAGGTGATGAAACATAGGGTGGGCGAGGACAGGTACACAGAGAATGACAAAGAGGTGTGCGAAGAACTCAACAAAAGGTTCCAGGAGGTCTTTACAATAGAACAGGGAGAAGTCACGGTGCTAGGAGAGGTGGCAGCAAACCAGGTGACCTTGGAAAGGTTCGAAATTACAAGAGATGAGGTCAAGAAGCACCTATTGGAGCTGGATGTGAGAAAAGCTGTTGGGCCGGATGGAATCTCACCATGGGTATTGAAAGAATGTGCAGGAGCACTTTGCTTGCCACTCCCCATAGTGTATAGTAGGTCACTGGAAACGGGAGACCTACCAGAAATATGGAAGACTGCTAATGTAGTACCAATATTTAAAAAGGGTGACAGACAAGAGGCACTGAACTATAGGCCAGTGTCCTTAACTTGTATACCATGCAAGGTGATGGAGAAGATTGTGAGAAAAAACCTAGTAACACATCTGGAGAGAAGAGACTTCGTGACAACCTATCAACATGAGTTCAGGGAGGGTAAATCTTTCCTTACAGGCTTGATAGAATTCTATGATCAGGTGACAAAGATTAAGCAAGAAAGAGAAGGATGGGCGGACTGCATTTTTTTGGACTGTCGGAAAGCCTTTGACACAGTACCCTATAAAAGGTTGATGCATAAGCTGGAGAAACAGGCAGGAGTAACTGGTAGGGCGCTCCAGTGGATAAGGGAGTACCTAAGCAATAGGAAGCAGAGAGTTATAGTGAGGGGTGAGACATCAGAATGGCGTGAAGTAACCAGTGGAGTCCCATAGGGCTCTATGCTTGGACCTATCCTGTTTCTGATATACGTAAATGATCTCCCAGAGGGTATAGACTCATTCCTCTCAATGTTTGCTGACGACGCCAAAATTATGAGAAGGATTAAGACAGAGGAGGACAGCTTGAGGCTTCAAGAAGACCTGGACAAGCTGCAGGAATGATCGAACAAATGGTTGTTAGAGTTTAACCCAAGCAAATGTAATGTAATGAAGATAGGGGTAGGAAGCAGGAGACCAAATACAAGGTATCACTTGGGAGATGAAATACTTCAAGAGTCAGAGAGAGAGAAAGACCTGGGGGTTGATATCACGCCAGACCTGTCCTCTGTAGCTCATATCAAGAGGATAACATCAGCAGCATATGCCAGGTTGGCTAACATAAGAACGGTCTTTAGAAACTTGTGTAAGGAATCTTTCAGAACATTATATACCACATATGTCAGACCAATCCTGGAGTATGCGGCTCCAGCATGGAGTCCATATCTAGTCAAGCATAAGACTAAACTGGAAAAGGTTCAAAGGTTTGCCACCAGACTAGTACCCGAGTTGAGAGGTATGAGCTACGAGGAGAGACTATGGGAATTGAACCTCACTTCGTTGGAAGACAGAAGAGTTAGGGGGGACATGATCACCACATTCAAGATTCTCAAGGGAATCGACAGGGTTGATAAAGACAGGCTATTTAACACAAGGGGCACACGCACTAGGGAACACAGGTGGAAACTGAGTGCCCAAATGAGCCACAGAGATATTAGAAAGAACTTTATTAGTGTCAGAGTGGTTGACAAATGGAATGCATTAGGAAGCAATGTGGTGGAGGCTGACTCCATACACAGTTTCAAGTGTAGATATGATAGAGCCCAATAGGCTCAGGAACCTGTACACCTGTTGATTAACGGTGGAGAGGCGGGACCAAAGAGCCAGAGCTCAACCCCCGCAAGCACAACTAGGTGAGTACAACTTGACACTGTCTCGGAACTGTAAGTACACAACTTGGCACTGTCTTTAGAATGTCGTTCTAACCATGGAGGGATGGTCAACCATATGCCTGAAGATGACCCCACCCTGGTTGGGTGCTCTTCCTGCAGGTGAACGTGACGGACGTGAACGACAACCCGCCGTTCCTGGCGGTGCCGCGGGAGGTGGAGGTGGTGGAGAACGGCGTGGCGCAGGTGGTGGCCCGGGTGAGGCTTGGGGACCCTGACGACTGGCGCCAGGGCCACGGGCCGCCCTTCAACGTAGCCCTTGACCCCAGGGCGCCCCAGCACGTCCTCGACAACTTCAGGGTCACCCACGACAAGAGTGAGTTGTCAGAGGTCACCCACGACAAAGAGTTAGCTGTCAGAGGCAACCAGAGATAATTATCAAGAGAAAGCACTAAGCCATTATGACTATAGTGGCCATCAGAATGTCACAAAAAATCACAACATGTCAATAGACAACATATCAGTTGATCAAATCACCATTTTATCTATGTATCTATCTATGTATGTATCTATGTATCTGTCTATCTATCTATCTATCTATATATATATATATATATATATATATATATATATATATATATATATATATATATATATATATATATATATATATATATATATATATATATATATGACAATGTCAGACCACGGAGGAAAAATGAAACAGGAAATTTCCTTAAGTACTTTCGTATATTAAATACATCTTCAGAAGGTCATTTTACAGATCGAGTGATGGGTATAAATAGGCAGGAAGGAGTGGTGAAGTAAGGTGAGGTACAATACTTGGACAACGCAGAAGGCCCATTGGCCCATCAGATGATTTGATAAAATGCTATGCCCAAGATTACTATCCGAGTGCCGGCGGGGAAGTGGTTCAAATAGCTTAGGCTATCACTTCCTTATGTCCGGTCGTGATGGTCAAGCGGATTAAGGCGTCCCTGTACATACCAGTTGCGTTGCTCCTGGCAGTATGGGTTCGAGTCACTTCTGGGGTGTGAGTTTTCAGCTGTATATAGTCCTGGAGACCATTCAGGCTTGTTTGCATATATATATATATATATATATATATATATATATATATATATATATACATATATATATATATATATATATATATATATGTATTATTAAATATGACCGAAAAAGTAAGATTAATAATTCTAACACGAATTTTCTCAATGTTTCTAATATTTTTCTTCACTGTTGATGGTAACTGAAAAATAAATTTTCCAAAATTCATTTTTATTTCTAGTCTGACGCGACACTTGAGCGCGTTCGTAAAACTTATTACATTTTCAAAGACTTTAGTTTAGTACACACACACAACTATAACTGAACAGAGCTTAAACATCTCTGATTTTTATACCTGCATTTGGATGAGGTGATATGTTACAAAAGTTTTCGATGAGGTGAAAACAAACTTTCAACACAAGACAGAACACGAAACAATGGGTATAATGTTTTGTAAGTTAAAGGGAAGAATGGAAGTAACTGCAAAGGGTAAATTGACCAATATTTCTTGATGCTTCTATATTGGTGCAGAGTCTTGAAGTGGGTAGAATATAGTTGTGCATTAATTGGCTGTTGATTGCTGGTGTCGACTTCTTAATGTGTAGTGCCTCGCAGATATCTAGCCGCCTGCTATCACTGTATCTATAGATGATTTCCGTGTTTTTTGTTAAGACTTCCCTGGTAATGGTATGGTTGTGGGAAGAGATTATATGTAAACATATAATCTCTCTCTCTCTCTCTCTCTCTCTCTCTCTCTCTCTCTCTCTCTCTCTCTCTCTCTCTCTCTCTCTCTCTCTCTCTCTCTCTCTCTCTCTCTCTCTCTCTGTATATATATATATATATATATATATATATATATATATATATATATATATATATATATATATATATATATATATATATATATATAACTGAATATATTCTATATTCTATTTTACATATAACTGAATATATTCTATATTCTATTTTACTCTACCCACCATGAGAGTAAGGACAAGACCAGAACATAACGATGGCAACACAGAAGACACTGTTCAACATAACAGGCCAATTACACTTGATTAATCTTTGTATGTAGATAGGAGCTGCCTCGTATGGGCCAATAGGCCTTCCGCAGTTACCTCTATTCTTATGTTCTTATGTTTCACCCCTCATTTATCCCTTATGTATCCCCCCATGTTTTCACCTCTATTGTCTTATCACCTGAACCAGTGCAGGTATTAAATCAAGCAGTCCTGAAAATTCTTTTCACTTGAAAATGAACCATAAAGGTTCGAAAAGTTGTGCAAATTGTATAAGTAAGTGTAATACATTCTATAGTAATTCACTTCTTTTCTTCACCTTGAAATTACGAAAATGAGTTTTGGAGAACTCCTATTTCAGCTAAGCCCTGATGCTAAGAAATTATATATATATATATATATATATATATATATATATATATATATATATATATATATATATATATATATATATATATATATATATATATATATATATATATATATATATATATATATATATATATATAGGGAGTACCACCCTATATATATAGCTGGAAGAAGGGGGACCCATAGCCTCGGAGGAAACCATGCATAACGCATTAGAGGGAATGTTTAGATCCCCTCCAATACAGTTTCTGTGTGCTTTTCTCCTACCACCCCCTTCCTTTTTTATTTTTTGTGCTTTATTATGCATTTGATGGTTACAAGATATACATGGGTTGATACAAAAATAATAATGCAAAAAGGTGCTTAAAGGTTATGGATCTCTTGAAAAACACAACAATGGGAAACATTGATGAATATCACAGACGGGTTCGATCATTGTTGCAAGTCAAACACTTCTTCGAATTCCTCTGAAGTTGGACTAGTGCCCAAGACGCAACAGGCATTTCCCCTCTGAATCGCAACACTGAGGCGCTGGAACAAGAAACTTTTTGCTTTCTGGTCTTTTGTAGCGCTGATTAATTTGTCCCCCAATTCCTTCAGGAACTTCAATCCACATTTTCCCCACGAACCGAGGGTCTCCGAGCCGATCGGAACAAAGCTGTAGCAGTGTGCTAGACCTCTGTATTTAATAATTTTCTGCGATTCCCTGAAAGAAGCAGCACCAACGCTTTCACGTGTGCTGTAGTGGAGGTAGGTACTGGCCAGTGTGGCAGCGCACGTGTAGTCCCATACCACTTGCTTACCATCCTTCCAAGGTAGCAAGGTGACCCCATCAGGGCGCTTCTGAGGGTCGTTAGGTCTGGATAAGTGTGGTTCTCTTTGTGCCGGGCAGCGGGCTGTGGCGAGGCTCCTCTTGATGATGTCGTTGACTTCTTCATGTTTTGCAATTTTACCCTGTGATTTACGACATACCAGACCATGACGACCATATTGGTCTGCCATCGCAGTTCCGCAGATGCACCTATGTTCGGTGAGGATGGGGGCGGCAAGGCGAAGGGCAACTCCAATGCGGAGAGCGTCATGACTGAGGCGAGTACACAGGGCTGCATTGGGCACAGCAAATAAAAAATCCCCGGCGTGGGGTGCTGTTACCGCTAGGAGGCGGGCTTTGTTTTCAGCATCAGCGTTGTCAATCATTGCTGTGACAGTCTTTTCCATTATGGGGCTATCCCAGTGGGCCTGCTTGTGGTCTTTTGGGACTTGTGGTCGGGGTTGAGGGTATGCAATGGTGTCCCATTGTCTGGCTGCTTCGATGAACGTTTGATCATGAGTTCCCGCTGTCTCTCTCATACGCTCTGGTAGGATCTGCCCTACCAATTCGTTGGCTGCTGTACATGAGGATAAGAATGCTGGAAGTGCTACCTCAGTTGCCTTTCGTATGCCTATCCCTCCAAATCTCACTGGGAGTGTTGCTTGGTCCCACTGACTGTCATCTAAATCTAGGTTGAGCGCCTTCCTGAATATTGACCTGAGGAGCTCATCATATTGATGTATAAGTGGGTTGCCAAAAGTTGGTGCACACCTTAAGAAGTATGTTAGCCTGGGCAAGGTAAGGCACTTTGTGAGAAGGTAGAGGGCATCGTGGGAGTCCAAGTCCCCAATTCTCTCTTCCATCCTCTTTAGGTCTCTAAACTTTTCGTCAAGGACTGCAGCAATGGCATTGTGGCCCAGAGGTGCTCCGAGTAGTGTGCTGTCGGTAGGTTTAACGACTGAGGCTTCTGGTAAAACTGATTTCACTGCTCTAATGATTACTTCACTGGATGCAATAATTTCGCACTTGGAGGGGTTAAGAACGAGACCCATGGACTCCCCCCGTATCTTCACCAGCTGTAGGTCTTCTAGCAGGGAATCTTGTGTGCCTGCCAGAGTGCCATCATCCAGGAACCAGATGTTGAGCTCACTGGACAGTCTGGTTGTAATTTCTCGAACCGCTATGCAAAAGAGGAACGGTGCAAGTGGGTCTCCCTGTTGAATTCCCTCTGCTGAGGTGACTTCATGTTTGCCAAACAGGAGGGTTGAGTCTTTGCTGTAGCCTGCTGACACAAACGGGAGAATGCTTGGGCAATGTTCCTGGACAGCAGTGAGGATTGCTTCCCTTTTGACCGAGTTGAGAGCGATTTTAAAATCTAATTTTACTACTGCCTGGTCTTCAGTAAGAGAGCTAATGTAGGCTCGTGCAGCATGAGCCGCTGCTTCACAGCCTTGGGGGACTCCAAACCCCAGCTGGTTGGGTTGCAGCATGGTGGCTGCTTCCATTTGGATACTTCTGACAGCAGCCCTTGCAACTAGGCGGCGAAGGGTATTACCAACGGCAATGGGTCTGATCCCTTCCCCCTTCTTTTTCAGGGCACATAGGGATGCACCAAAGAAGAATGGTTTGATTTCATCAGGGATTAACCCGGCGAGGCAGTTGTTGACAAACGTTGTGATTTCTGTCAGAAGCGCTTCTGCAGCTGGGCCAAGAACAGGGTTCACCATTTCCTTTACATGTTGAGGTCGTACCCCTGTGTAGCCTCCTGAGGAGCCCGGGGGAAATGAAACGATAGCTTTATAAACCTCTGACTCCCGGAGGACGAGAGGTTCCTGGTTAGGGGCGAGCCTAACTTGTGGGGGAGGACCACCTACGGCCCTGAGGGGGTGTTTTTCTCTCAGTGCTTGGGCTGTGGTTTCATCCCTGGGCAAAATTTAGTCCTCACTTGTGATCAACCTGAGTGCCCCGACTGTATTGCCCTCTTCAATTTTCTTGCTGACTTGGGTACCTAATTTTCTGTTGTCGCTGATTGTCGTACTTGGTCTGCCTCGGCGGTGTTTGGTGTGTTTGGGGAGGCGGACTAGGTTGTCAGCCCTAGGAAAATCCCTAATTGCTTTATTGACGGATGAGGCCAGTGTCTTGCCTCCTCTGTCTGGTACACCTAAGCATGCATTGCCAAAAAGTAACAGATTGTGCCAGGCTTTGATGGTATCAGGTGCATCAAGGTTATTTGACCCTCTGTTGACTTTTGCGATGAGGTCCGTGTATTTCCCTGCAGCAAAAGGGCGAGAGGCCTTTGGGATGTGGGTGAGTGTCCTGGTTGACGTTGCTTTAATTGCCTCTAGCAGGTCGTCTGTTGCAATGTAATCTGTTGCGATTTGTACTGGTGCAACAGGCTCCTGAGTGCTGCCTCCTCCCACGGGAGGCCTCCCTGACCCAGGACAGTCACCATGCTGGCGTATGACTCTGGAGACCGAGTTGATGCTGATGCTGCTACCACAAACACTGCATGTGCCTCTCCTTTGATTGGCTTCGGGAGGGGTGAGCTGGCTGGTAGCGGCTTCTTCTGCCATCCCCTTAGGTAAAGTGAATGTCACCTTGCGCTGGAGTATTTGTCTCTCCCTCCTGGCTGGGGGGGACGAGGTTGTCCCCTATACTATGCGTCATGTCTGGGCAGTATACACCAATATATATATATATATATATATATATATATATATATATATATATATATATATATATATATATATATATATACCATATATATACCATATATATACCATATATATATATACCATATATATATATACCATATATATACCATATATATATATATATATATATATATATATACATATATATATATATATATATATATACTATATATATATATACACTATATATATATATATACATATATATATATATACTATATAAATATATATATATATATATATATACATATATATATATATATATATATATATATATATATATATATATATACTATATATATACATATATATATACTATATAAATATATATATATATATATATATATATATATATATATATATATATATATATATATATATATATATATATGCGAACAAGCCTGAATGGTCCCCAGGACAATATGCAACTGAAAACTCACACCCCAGAAGTGACTCGAACCCATACTCCCAGGAGCAACGCAACTGGTATGTACAAGACGCCTTAATCCACTTGACCATCACGACCGGACATAATGAGGTGATAGCCGAGGCTATTTGAACCACCCCACCGCCGGCACTCGGATAGTAATCTTGGGCATAGCATTTTACCAAATCACCTCATTCTTTGGGGCACACGTGAGGAACACAAATGCGAACAAGCCTGAATGGTCCCCAGGACAATATGCAACTGAAAACTCACACCCCAGAAGTGACTCGAACCCATACTCTCAGGAGCAACGCAACTGGTATGTACAAGACGCCTTAATCCACTTGACCATCACGACATCATGACTTGACCATCCACTTGACATCATGACTTGTCGTAATGGTCAAGTGGATTAAGGCGTCTTGTACATACCAGTTGCGTTGCTCCTGGGAGTATGGGTTCGAGTCACTTCTGGGGTGTGAGTTTTCAGTTGCATATTGTCCTGGGGACCATTCAGGCTTGTTCGCATATATATATATATATATATATATATATATATATATATATATATATATATATATATATATATATATATATATATATATATATATATATATATATATATATATATATGTTGAATGTGACCGAAAGGGTAAGATTAATAATTATAACATGATTTTTCTTACGTTTTCTTCACTGTCTAGGGTAATTCAAAAGTTAATTCTCCAAAATTAATTTTTCATTTTTATTTTGGTCTGACGCCTGGAAGCGTTTCGTAAGGACTTCTTACATTCTCAAAGACTTGTTTACACTCAACATTGTTTCCTATTAGCTTATTTTAAATATTATTATTATAGTATATTAAGACAATAAATTGTTGTTTTAGTTATGTTAGTTTATGTTAGGTTAAGATTGGTTAGATTAGGTAGGGTTGGTTAGGTTCGGTCATATATCTACGTTAGTTTTAACTCAAATTTAAAAAAAAATAGCTCATCCATAATGAAATTAATAGCTTTATCATTTCATAAGAAAAACAAATGAAAAATATTGAAATTCTTGGGCCTTGAATCGGGCCTTGCATATTAGGCGAGAAACTGCGTTCTGGCTACTTGGTACAACATATATATATATATATATATATATATATATATATATATATATATATATATATATATATGTCGTACCTAGTAGCCAGAACTCATTTCTCAGCCTATTATGCAAGGCCCGATTTGCCTAATAAGCCAAGTTTTCATGAATTAATTGTTTTTCGACTACCTAACCTACCTAACCTAACCTAACCTACCTTTTCGGGCTACCTAACCAAACCTAACCTATAAAGATAGGCTAGGTTAGGTTAGGTAGGGTTGGTTAGGTTCGGTCATATATCTACGTTAATTTTAACTCCAATAAAAAAAAATTGACCTCATACATAATGAAATGGGTAGCTTTATCATTTCATAAGAAAAAAATTAGAAAAAATATATTAATTCATGAAAACTTGGCTTATTATGCAAATCGGGCCCTGCATAGTAGGCCAAAAAGTGAGTTCTGGCTACTAGGTACGACATATATATATATATATTAATATATATATATATATATATATATATATATATATATATATATATATATATATATATATATATATATATATATATATATATATATATGTCGTACCTAATAGCCAGAACGCACTTCTCAGCTTACTATTCAAGGCCCGATTTGCCTAATAAGCCAAGTTTTCATGAATTAATGTTTTTTCGTCTACCTAACCTAACCTAACCTAGCTTTTTTTGGCTACCTAACCTAACCTTACCTATAAATATAGGTTAGGTTAGGTTAGGTAGGGTTGGTTAGGTTCGGTCATATATCTTCGTTAATTTTAACTCCAATAAAAAAAAATTTACCTCATACATAGAGAAAAGGGTTGCTTTATCATTTCATAAGAAAAAAATTATAGTAAATATATTAATTCAGGAAAACTTGGCTTATTAGGCAAATCGGGCCTTGAATAGTAGGCTGAGAAGTGAGTTCTGGCTACTAGGTACGACATATATATATATATATATATATATATATATATATATATATATATATATATATATATATATATATATATATATATATATATATATATATATATATATGTCGTACCTAGTAGCCAGAACGCACTTCTCAGCCTACTATGCAAGGCCCGATTTGCCTAATAAGCCAAGTTTTCATGAAATAATTGTTTTTCGACTACCTAACCAACTTAACCTAACCTAACCTAACTTTTTCGGCTACCTAACCAAACCTAACCTATAAAGATAGGTTAGGTTAGGTTAAGTAGGGTTGGTTAGGTTCGGTCATATATCTACGTTAATTTTAACTCCAATAAAAAAAAATTGTCCTCATTCATAATAAAATGGGTAGCTTTATCATTTCATAAGAAAAAAATTAGAGAAAATATATTAATTCAGGAAAACTTGGCTTATTAGGCAAATCGGGCCTTGCATAGTAGGCCAAAAAGTGCGTTCTGGCTACTAGGTACGACATATATATATATATATATATATATATATATATATATATATATATATATATATATATATATATATATATATATATATATATATATATATATATATATATATATTAGCCAAGTCACTGACCAGAGACAGTGTTCCCAGTGGTAATATTGTTGATGATATTCGGGGTCAGAGAGAGAATTTCGAGGAGAGATTTACTGTTCTTTTCAGCCAAGCTTTCGTGGCACACATAGAACGTTGACTCCTGAGAGCATGAGTGCAGGATTAATCAAAATCTCTGCTGACCTTTCTGGGCATCATTTATGTAATACTCTCTCTCTCTCTCTGGTGCTATTGCACCTGCTATTGGTAGTTGTGGTGGTGGTAGTTGTGATGGAGGTAGAGATGGTGTTGGTGCTGTATTGGTGCAGGTTTTAGGGCTGCAGGTGGTGGTGGTGGTAATAGTGATAGTTGTTAGGGGTGCTGTTGGTAATGGTTGTCGGGTTGCTGGTGGTGGTGGAGGTGATATGTATGGGGCTGGCGGCAGTGACCGGCGACAGCAGCAGTGAAGGCAGCGGTGCTCTCCACACCATCAACGCTGCTCGGTCCGATACGCATTTCTGAAGGACTTACTCTGGACTTTAGTGATTATGGGTTTGTCGTCTGAAACAGTTTGTTGGCATAATGAGGGCGTAATCCGGGCGTGTGTGTGTGTGTGTGTGTGTGTGTGTCTGAGCCTGGATATGGCCATTGAATTATTGTTGTTGTTGATACAGTATGCCCCTTTATGTTCTTCTTCAAAGGAATACGAATGGCGTGGCCGTACTAGCCGGTGGTATATTAACCACTGAATTCTCCTGCAGGAGGGGACGAGGGGCGTGGCGTGGGCGTGGTGTGGACGCGGGCGGGGCTAGACAGGGAGGAGCGGCGCTCCCTGTTGGTGCCGCTGGTGGTGGCGGACGCCGGCTGGCCGCCCCTCTCCGCCACCGCCACCCTCACCGTCCATGTGGGCGACCTCAACGACAACCCCATGACCCCCGCCGCCAAGACTGTCACTGTCCACACCCTCCAGGTCAGTGTCACCCTCCAAGTCACTGCCACCCTACAGGTCAGTCACTGTCCACACCCTCCAGGTTAGTGCCACCCGCCAGGTCAGTGCCACTTATGTTACACCCCCCCAGGCTGCTTCCTGGGGGGTGTAACAAAAAGGAGGCCTGGTCGAGGACCGGGCCGCGGGGGACGCTAATCCCCGAAATCCTTTCAAGATAACCTCAAGACAGCCATTGTAATTTTTCTACACTCAGTTGGGCCTTTAATGAATGGCCACTGAAACAATGGGGAGGTTACGTACTCCCATTATTATTTTTTTTGTACAACTCATATTGGCTCTTTAACTGGAATAACATTAGGCGGTGACACCGTGGGTCTCGTCAACACTCCGAAAAATGGTCAGTTTAAGGGCCCACTGTTTCAGAAGTAACACTGAAAATGTACAAGAGCTATTAGCCTCACCCAAAATGCGTTTCTGCATTCTTCCAACACTGTGTATACAGTTGCATTAACATAGTTCCTCAAACTTTCACTGTCAAACTTTTTTTTTGTAACTGGGAGTGCTACAACCCCTCCCTGTATTTGTAACCTTTATTTTTGTAATGGCTAGTAATCTCCTGAAAATATTACATCTGAGATAATATTATTAATCTTGGTTACCAATACTGCAATAATATTCTGAACTTTTTCTCAAACTCTTTTATTTCCTCAGTTTTATTTGCAACTCCAACAGTATTTGTAAACTATTTCTTAAGGCATTCATTGAACACGATATTACCTTTGTTCTCAGAAAATAGTTTTTAATATGTTTCTACTGGTGTGAGATGTAAATGAGAAGTTGGATTAAGTACTGGTTGTGATGATAAGTTCATGGTTAGAGAGGAATTGATGCAAGTACGGGAGTGGGCGCTGAACGGCTGTAGAGGGGTGATGAGCCGGTGGGGGAGGGGTTATCTTGAGGTTATCTTGAGATGATTTTGGGGCTTCAGTGTCCCCGCGGCCCGGTCTTCGACCAGACCTCCACCCCCAAGAAGCAGCCCGTGACAGCTGACTAACACCCAGATACCTATTTTACTCCTAGGTAACAGGGGCATTGGGTGAAAGAAACTCTGCCCATTGTTTCTCGCCGGCGCCCGGGATCGAACTCGGGACCACAGGATCACAAGTCCAGTGTGCTGTCCGCTCGGCCGACCGGCTCCGGACCGTGGGGGTCAGAGAGTGAATCTCGAGGAGAGTTAGGCTGAGGGCCAAGTGAGGGCTGTATGTGAGTGTGTGTGTGTGTTTACTGTTCCTATTTACTATGTGTGTTTACAGGATCCAGCTCGTGGCTCTGCATCCCGCCCTTCTAACCGTCGGTTGTCGTGTGTAACGTCTCACGACATAATGGTTCCTCATCGGCTACTACATAAATTGTTATCTTACTTATATATATGCATCCCCAGGATGCAGGCCGCAGCAGCTGACTAACTCCAAGGTAACTATATACAGATAGGTGAAGAGCAGAATTAGGTGAAATACTCTTCCCATTTGTGTTTATTCTTGTTAATAAATGCGTGTGTTCGTGTATATGCGTGTGTGTAGTTACTATGAGCATTTACAGTTTGTGCCGTTAAGATCGAGGTGTCAGCTCATGGACCCCGCCTTTCTTACTCCAGACTTATCTTTCCTCTATCACACACATTTCTCTCGAATGCACAAATACCCACGATGCAGCCCGAATGAGCTGTCTTATTCTTATGTACCTATTTACTGCTAGGTGAACAGGGGGCTTCAGGTGAAAGAAACTTTTCCCGTCTGTTTCTTCTTCTACCGGGAATTGAACCTTCACCCATGGACTACGATCGCTGAGCGCTGACTGTGTGTGCGTGTGTATGTGTGAATTCACTACGAAGTGAAATAAAAAATTACAGGAGTGCCAGCTCCCCAGAAAAGAGTGTCACACTCACCTTCCTCTCTCTCCCCCAGCCACAGGGAAGGCAGGTGCCCCTAAGAAGAGTGTCACACTCACCTTCCTCTCCCTCTCCCCCAGCCACAGGGGAGGCCGGTGCCCCTGGGGAGAGTGTCACTCTCACCTTCCTCTCTCTCCCCCAGCCACAGGGGAGGCCGGTGCCCCTGGGGAGAGTGTCACTCTCACCTTCCTCTCTCTCCCCCAGCCACAGGGGAGGCCGGTGCCCCTGGGGAGAGTGTCACTCTCACCTTCCTCCCTCTCTCCCCCAGCCACAGGGGAGGCCGGTGCCCCTAGGGAGAGTGTACGTCCAGGACCCCGACGACTGGGACGCCGCCGCCAAGACGTACTCCTGGAGACACCATCTGTCTGGCTTCTTCCTTGACACTGACACCGGCGACCTCACTATGGCCCCCGACACTCCTGACGGCCGGTAGGTGAAGGTTCCCTTCCACCTGGAGGTAGGTAGGTGAAGGTTCCCTTCCACCTGGAGGTAGGTAGGTGAAGGTTCCCTTCCCACCTGGAGGTAGGTAGGTGAAGGTTCCCTTCCCACCTGGAGGTAGGTAGGTGAAGGTTCCCTTCCCACCTGGAGGTAGGTAGGTGAAGGTTCCCTTCCACCTGGAGGTAGGTAGGGGAAGGTTCCCTTCCACCTGGAGGTAGGTAGGTGAAGGTTCCCTTCCCACCTGGAGGTAGGTAGGTGAAGGTTCCCTTCCCACCTGGAGGTAGGTAGGTGAAGGTTCCCTTCCACCTGGAGGTAGGTAGGTGAAGGTTCCCTTCCCACCTGGAGGTTGGTAGGTGAAGGTTCCCTTCCACCTGGAGGTAGGTAGGGGAAGGTTCCCTTCCCACCTGGAGGTAGGTAGGGGAAGGTTCCCTTCCCACCTGGAGGTAGGTAGGTGAAGGTTCCCTTCCCACCTGGAGGTAGGTAGGGGAAGGTTCCCTTCCCACCTGGAGGTAGGTAGGTGAAGGTTTCCTTCCCACCTGGAGGTAGGTAGGTGAAGGTTCCCTTCCACCTGGAGGTAGGTAGGTGAAGGTTCCCTTCCCACCTGGAGGTAGGTAGGTGAAGGTTCCCTTCCACCTGGAGGTAGGTAGGGGAAGGTTCCCTTCCCACCTGGAGATAGGTAGGGGAAGGTTCCCTTCCCACCTGGAGGTAGGTAGGTGAAGGTTCCCTTCCCACCTGGAGGTAGGTAGGGGAAGGTTCCCTTCCCACCTGGAGGTAGGTAGGTGAAGGTTCCCTTCCCACCTGGAGGTAGGTAGGTGAAGGTTCCCTTCCACCTGGAGGTAGGTAGGGGAAGGTTCCCTTCCCACCTGGAGGTAGGTAGGTGAAGGTTCCCTTCCACCTGGAGGTAGGTAGGTGAAGGTTCCCTTCCACCTGGAGGTAGGTAGGGGAAGATTCCCTTCCTACCTGGAGGTAGGTAGGTGAAGGTTCCCTTCCCACCTGGAGGTAGGTAGGTGAAGGTTCCCTTCCCACCTGGAGGTAGGTAGGTGAAGGTTCCCTTCCACCTGGAGGTAGGTAGGGGAAGGTTCCCTTCCCACCTGGAGGTAGGTAGGTGAAGGTTCCATTCCCACCTGGAGGTAGGTAGGTGAAGGTTCCCTTCCACCTGGAGGTAGGTAGGGGAAGGTTCCCTTCCCACCTGGAGGTAGGTAGGTGAAGGTTCCCTTTCACCTGGCGGTAGGTAGGGGAAGGTTCCCTTCCCACCTGGAGGTAGGTAGGGGAAGGTTCCCTTCCCACCTGGAGGTAGGTAGGTGAAGGTTCCCTTCCCACCTGGAGGTAGGTAGGGGAAGGTTCCCTTCCCACCTGGAGGTAGGTAGGTGAAGGTTCCCTTCCCACCTGGAGGTAGGTAGGGGAAGGTTCCCTTCCCACCTGGAGGTAGGTAGGTGAATGTTCCCTTCCACCAGGAGGTAGGTAGGTGAAGGTTCCCTTCCCACCTGGAGGTAGGTAGGTGAAGGTTCCCTTCTCACCTGGAGGTAGGAAGGTTATTAACAGCAGTTTTGGTTGTGGTTCTAGCTTTCTTCGTAGCGGGAAGGAACGGAGTACCAAACGCCTGACTTTTTCTTCTTTATTATAAAATCTATGATATTCTCTGCTGGGCCACGAGCTAGCTATAGAGAGTGTGTGCAGCGCCGCTGCTCAAGATGCTCTGCCTGTAGCAGTATAGTCTCACTTGGATGAAGATGTACATCTGTGCGTAGCGTTGACTCTGCTGTTGACAACTGCTGCTGAGTTGCATGATGGCAATATGCAGTCGATGATCACGATCACCACATGTGTGACCACGTGCGTCCAACATGGTGACGGTTCCCTTCCCACCTGGAGGTAGGTAGGTGACGGTTCCCTTCTCTCCTGGAGATAGGCAAGTGACGGTTCCCTTCCCACATGGAGGTAGACAGGTGAGGGTTCCCTTCCCACCTGGAGGTAGGAAGGTGACGGTTCCCTTCCCACCTGGAGGAAGGTAGGTGATTAAGGAAGGTGAAACCTGCCAGTTATTTGTATTTTAAGTACATAAACGTAGCATTTAGTGCTTTGAGATTCGACCACGGGTAAAAAGGGAAATACTATCCAAGACGAATTTGAACCTAACGAGTTGTGTGTCAAGTGTAAATGATCCTTATTCACAAACAGGGAGATTTACTGCTGTATTAATGAGTATTTGGACGTTATTCCTGAGGACGGGTTGGACTTGTGCTCCATTTGTTTGTCTAAACTATCAGTTAAAGAAAGGAAAGTTAGGAAAGAAACTGTCTCATCTTTATTTATTGTTTTCAAGGGAACACGTATCATGTCCATCAGGTACGAGCTAAGCTTCAAGGTCAACGACGTCAGCCAAGGTCAATTTGGGGTCAGGGCCAACGTCACAGTCAAGGTGATGTCCCTAAACCACCATGACGTCACACACGCCACCCCGCTTACCTTGGCGGTGAACCCCTACCAGCTGGTCATGGCCAGAGAGGTACGTTTAAGAGAGTATGGTTCAGACACAGAAACAGACAAACGAAAACAGACAGGCAGACAAAAAGAAACAGGAGATATAGACAGACGAAAACATGTATACCGGAGTGACAGACGAACAAGATTCGTATGGTGCTACATAACCTTCCAGGCTTGGTGCCTTCTTTGATAATGAATTACTTACGAACAAGATCGACAAAAAGACCGATACTAAGCACATCCAACATATAACCGCGTCTTGTAACACAGGGTGAGGCATCAATACTCAGCCAGCTGGAGACGACGGTAGAGGCGTGGGCGGGCAGGAGGAGCATGGGCGTGCGGGCGGGCAGTGGCAGCATGGGCACGCGGGCAGTGTCAGTGGAGGCCCTGGGCGGGCACCACACCATGCCCGCCACAGAGTCGTCACGGGTGTGGCTGGTAGCTCCGGGTGTGCCCAATCTCGACCACATCCTCATGTATAGGAAAAATGAGGTGAGTTCACTCAGCCAGTAAGTCGTTATTAACAGCAGTAACATCATTTGTTTCGTAAATAATGAACCATATTAGAGGCCGGTAGTTGTAGTTGTGAAGACAATAACCGGAGTAGTGGTAGCAGTAGTTCCTTCCACTAGCAAGAAGTGAGTGCGGGCGTTTATTAGTACTGATAGTACTACTAATCGTGACAGTAGTTGTAGTAATAGTAGCTGTGAATGAGATTGTATGACTATTGCTGGGTAGTATGTGAAGAACAAGTGTTGACAAACAAATAATAGCTGTAGCTGAGTAATTAATAGCTGTAGCTGAGTAAATAATATCAGTAGTCATGATAATATTAGCGAAAGTTTTGGAATAGTAGTAACAGAAGTTGTGATAATTGTAGCATTAGTCATGGTAATAGTTGGAATAGTTGTGGAAATGGTGGCAGTACTTATGATAACTTTAGCAATAGTCGTGACAGCAGCAGTCGCGGCAACAGAAGTCAGAAGTAAAACCATAAGTATAATTCAAAGCGGAAGTTGAACACTTCATTAACCAACATCAAAGTCAAAACATTTAATATGCCTCATTTTTTATATGCTCATTTTATTAATATATATATTTTGAAATACCTTATGTTTGTGCAATGTAGCTCATTCCTCTAGTCGCAGTGAGACAAGTGAACCATTAAAGCTAGATTTGCATGCATATTACTTGGCTTATTACCTTTTATGTTTGTAATTGAGTCTGACATACGAGAAGAAGTAACTTTCCCTCATATGCTCTCTCAACATTTTTCTGTCCAAAGTTATTCATGTACGTCTGTGGGGCGGTTGATAGAATTCCTCTGAAGTTTCCAGGTTACTACATGCGTGTCGTGGGCTGATTATTCATTGGATGAAATATTTTCTTCACAGCTGAGCGCCCTTTTAGGAGTCAGTGTGCAAGAGGTCGGCGTTCGGTCATGCCAGGAGGTCGTTCGTACAGTCGCTTTGGAGAACACGTACGAGAGCGAGAGCGAGGTCGACTACGAGGACCTGCGTGTCGTAGCCACCCAGGAGGCCGACGGGTGCCTTGACGGGTGCTGGGTGCGCGCTACCCTTACTGACGGCTTCAGCATCATAGACGCCAACATCTCGGCGCTAGTGGGACCCAAGATGGAGGTGCGCACCACCTGTGGTTGTGGACACACCACACCTGCTACCCACGACACCTGCACCCCCTACACCTGTCTGAATGGTGGCAGGTGCATTCCAGCATCCTCTGGTACCAGGTGAGTTGCCAGTAACTGCCCACAACACATCCATGGGCACCACGTGAGTTAGTGGCACATGTATCCTCTGAACTTTGTACAAGAGTGCAACATGTTTAAAAATATGCATATAATGGGGAAAGGCAATTATATGAGAAATTATAAAACAGCAGCAATTCCCACGTTGTCGCCACACATGTGCGTAAGTCGTATAGTGTGTTAACACCAGCCAAACTCTCGCCTCTGGTGTGATGAAACTTGGTTACGCTCCTCTACTCTGCCATTTCATTGCTTGAAAGCCCCCTCTAGTAATAATTTACATTGTAATTAATATGAATATATGTATATATGTAGATATATATATTTATATATACACATATTATATATATGTATATATATATATATATATATATATATATATATATATATATATATATATATATATATATATATATATATATATATATATATATATATATATGTCGTACCTAGTAGCCAGAACGCACTTCTCAGGCTACTAAGCAAGGCCCAATTTGCCTAATAAGCCAAGTTTTCCTGAATTAATATATTTTCTCTAATTTTTTTCTTATGAAATGATAAAGCTACCCATTTCATTATGTATGAGGTCATTTTTTTTTATTGGAGTTAAAATTAACGTAGATATATGACCGAACCTAACCAATCCTACCTAACCTAACCTAACCTATCTCTGTAGGTTAGGTTAGGTTAGGTAGCCGAAAAAATTAGGTTAGGTTAGGTTAGGTAGGTTAGGTAGTCGAAAAACAAATATTTCATGAAAACTTGGCTTATTAGGCAAATTGGGCCTTGCATAGTAGGCTGAGAAGTGCGTTGTGGCTACTAGGTACGACATATATATATATATATATATATATATATATATATATATATATGTCGTACCTAGTAGCCAGAACGCACTTTTCAGCCTACTATGCAAGGCCCGATTTGCCTAATAAGCCAAGTTTTCCTGAATTAATATATTTTCTCTAATTTTTTTCTTATGAAATGATAAAGCTATCCATTTTATTATGTACGAGGTCAATTTTTTTTTATTGGCGTTAAAATTAACGTAGATATATGACCGAAGCTAACCAACCCTACCTAACCTAACCTAACCTATCTTTATAGGTTAGGTTAGGTTAGGTAGCCGAAAAAGTTAGGTTAGGTTAGGTTAGGTAGGTTAGGTTGCCGAAAAACAATTAATTCATGAAAACTTGGCTTATTAGGCAAATCGGGCCTTGGATAGTACGCTGAGAAGTGCGTTCTGGCTACTAGGTACGACATATATATATATATATATATATATATATATATATATATATATATATATATATATATATATATATATATATATATACATATATATATATATATATATATATATATATATATATATATATATATATAAATAAATATATATATCTACATATAGGGGTGGTAGGAGAAGAAAATATCAAAGTGTTCAGTGAGGATCCACAAGGTCTTCTCTGAGTACTCTTTATTTTCTTCTCCGAGGCTATGGGTCCCTACACTTGCACCAGAGGTGGTACCCCTTCTAGGTTTGTAAAAAAAAAAAAAAAAAATCTACATATATACATACATTCATATTAATTACAATGTAAATTATTACTAGAGGGAGCTTTCAAGCATATATATATGCTTGAAATATGTTTGAATATATATATATATATATATATATATATATATATATATATATATATATATATATATATATATATATATATATATATATATATATATATATATATGTCGTACCTAGTAGCCAGAACTCACTTCTCAGCCTACTATGCAAGGCCCGATTTGCCTAATAAGCCAAGTTTTCATGAACTAATTGTTTTACGACAACCTAACCTACCTAACCTAACCTAACTTTTTCGGCTACCTAACCTAACCTAACCTATAAAGATAGGTTAGGTTAGGTTAGGTAGGGTTGGTTAGGTTCGGTCATATATCTACGTTAATTTTAACTCAAATAAAAAAAATTGACCTCATACATAATGAAATGGGTAGCTTTATCATTTCATAAGAAAAAAAATAGAGAAAATATATTAATTTAGGAAAACTTGGCTTATTAGGCAAATCGGGCCTTGCATAGTAGGCTGAGAAATGCGTTCTGGCTACTTGGTACGACATATATATATATATATATATATATATATATATATATATATATATATATATATATATATATATATATATATATATATATTCCCACCTCTTTGGGGCTCTGAGTATGGTGTAGTTGGTATAAGTGCATACCTGCCATCTTGGTGGCCAGGGTTCAAGTCCCCTGGTGGGCGTGTGTGTCTAAAGTTTCTACACTTCTAACTTTGAACTGATCAAGTTAGAATGTGTATATATATATATATATATATATATATATATATATATATATATATATATATATATATATATATATATATATATATATATATATATACATATATGTCGTACCTAATAGCCAGAACGCACTTTTCAGCCTACTATGCAAGGCCCGATTTGCCGAATAAGTCAAGTTTTCCTGAATTAATATATTTTCTCTATTTTTTTTCTTATGAAATGACAAAGATACCCATTTCATTATGTATGAGGTCAATATTTTTTTATTGTAGTTAAAAATTAACGTAGATATATGACCGAACCTAACCAACCCTACCTAACCTAACCTAACCTATCGTTATAGGTTAGGTTAGGTTAGGTAGCCTAAAAAGTTAGGTTAGGTTAGGTTAGGTAGGTTAGGTAGTCGAAAAACAATTAATTCATGAAAACTTGGCTTATTAGGCAAATCGGGCCATGCATAGTAGGCCGAGAAGTGCATTCTGGCTACTAGGTACGACATATATATATATATATATATATATATATATATATATATATATATATATATATATATATATATATATATATATATATATATATATATATATATATATATATGTCGTACCTAGTAGCCAGAACTCACTTCTCAGCCTACTATGCAAGGCCCGATTTGCCTAATAAGCCAAGTTTTCATGAATTAATGTTTTTTCGTCTACCTAACCTACCTAACCTAACCTAACCTAGCTTTTTTTGGCTACCTAACCTAACCTTACCTATATATATAGGTTAGGTTAGGTTAGGTAGGGTTGGTTAGGTTCGGTCATATATCTACGTTAATTTTAACTCCAATAAAAAAAAATTGATCTCATACATAGTGAAAAGGGTAGCTTTATCATTTCATAAAAAAAAATTATAGTAAATAAATTAATTCAGGAAAACTTGGCTTATTAGGCAAATCGGGCCTTGAATAGTAGGCTGAGAAGTGAGTTCTGGCTACTAGGTACGACATATATATATATGTATATATATATGGGTATATATATATATGTCGTACCTAGTAGCCAGAACGCACTTCTCAGCCTACTATGCAAGGCCCGATTTGCCTAATAAGCCAAGTTTTCCTGAATTAATATATTTTCTCTAATTTTTTTCTTATGAAATGATAAATCTACCCATTTCATTATGTATGAGGTCAATTTTTTTTTATTGGAGTAAAAATTAACGTAGATATATGACCGAACCTAACCCACCCTACCTAACCTAACCTAACCTATCTTAATAGGTTAGGTTAGGTTAGGTGGCCGAAAAAGTTAGGTTAGGTTAGGTTAGGTAGGTTAGGTAGTCGAAAAACAATTAATTCATGAAAACTTGGCTTATTAGGCAAATCGAGCCTTGCATAGTAGGCAGAGAAGTGCGTTCTGGCTACTAGGTACGACATATATATATATATATATATATATATATATATATATATATATATATATATATATATATATATATATATATATATATATATATATATATATATATATATATATATATATATATATATATATATATATATATATGTCGTACCTAGTAGCCAGAACTCACTTCTCAGCCTACTATTCAAGGCCCGATTTGCCTAATAAGCCAAGTTTTCCTGAATTAATATATTTACTATAATTTTTTTCTTATGAAATGATAAAGCAACCCTTTTCTCTATGTATGAGGTCAATTTTGTTTTATTGGAGTTAAAATTAATGTAGATATATGACCGAACCTAACCAACCCTAACTAACCTAACCTAACCTATATTTATAGGTAAGGTTAGGTTAGGTAGCTAAAAAAATCTAGGTTAGGTTAGGTTAGGTAGGTTAGGTAGACGAAAAAACATTAATTCATGAAAACTTGGCTTATTAGGCAAATCGGGCCTTGAATAGTAGGCTGAGAAGTGCGTTCTGGCTATTAGGTACGACATATATATATATATATATATATATATATATATATATATTAGTATATTTTGGTAGCAGTCTTTCCTGTAGACATATATTATTAAATATGACCGAAAAAGTAAGATTAATAATTCTAACACGAATTTTCTCAATCTTTCGTACATTACGCTTCACTGTTGGAGGTAAACCAAAAATCAATTCTCCAAAATTCATTTTTATTTCTAGTCTGACGCGACACGGGCGCGTTTCGTAAAACTTATTACATTTTCAAAGACTTTAGTTCACATATACACAACTGAATAGAACTTACGTATCTCCGATTTTATATCTACATTTGAGTGAGGTGGAAGGGGTGATGTGGCATTAACACAAGACAGAACAAAATGTGGTATTAATAGGGTATTAATTTCATCAACACAAGACAGAACAAGAGTATTAATAGGGTATTAATTTCATCAACACAAGACAGAACACGAAACAATGGATATTGAATAGAAGTGTTTGTAGAAAGCCTATTGGTCCATATTTCTTGATGCTTCTATATTGGAGCGGAGTCTTGAGGTGGGTAGAATATAGTTGTGCAATAATTGGCTATTGATTGCTGGTGTTACACATCAAGACTTCTTGATGTGTAGTGCCTCGCAAACGTCAAGCCGCCTGCTATCGCTGTATCTATCGATGATTTCTGTGTTGTTTACTAGGATTTCTCTGGCGATGGTTTGGTTGTGGGAAGAGATTATATGTTCCATAATGGAGCCCTGTTGCTTATGCATCGTTAAACGCCTAGAAAGAGATGTTGTTGTCTTGCCTATATACTGGGTTTTTTGGAGCTTACAGTCCCCAAGTGGGCATTTGAAGGCATAGACGACGTTAGTCTCTTTTAAAGCGTTCTGTTTTGTGTCGGGAGAGTTTCTCATGAGTAGGCTGGCCGTTTTTCTGGTTTTATAGTAAATCGTCAGTTGTATCCTCTGATTTTTGTCTGTAGGGATAACGTTTCTATTAACAATATCTTTCATGACCCTTTCCTCCGTTTTATGAGCTGTGGAAAAGAAGTTCCTGTAAAATAGTCTAATAGGGGGTATAGGTGTTGTGTTAGTTGTCTCTTCAGAGGTTGCATGGCTTTTCACTTTCCTTCTTCTGATGTCTTCGACGAAACCATTGGAGAAGCCGTTATTGACTAGGACCTGCCTTACCCTACATAGTTCTTCGTCGACTTGCTTCCATTCTGAGCTGTGGCTGAGAGCACGGTCGACATATGCGTTAACAACACTCCTCTTGTACCTGTCTGGGCAGTCGCTGTTGGCATTTAGGCACATTCCTATGTTTGTTTCCTTAGTGTAGACTGCAGTGTGGAAACCTCCGCCCTTTTCCATGACTGTTACATCTAGAGAGGGCTGCTTCCCATCCTTTTCCATCTCGTTAGTGAAACGCAGCACGGAACTCTGCTCAAATGCCTCCTTCAGCTCCTGCAGATGTCTGACATCAGATACCTGTGTAAAAATGTCGTCAACATACCTGCAGTATATGGCCGCTTTCAAGTTCATGTCGACTAAGACTTTTTGCTCGATGGTACCCATGTAGAAGTTTGCAAACAGGACACCTAGGGGAGAACCCATGGCGACCCCATCTACTTGCTTATACATGTGCCCATCCGGGCTCAAGAAGGGTGCCTCTTTAGTACAAGCTTGGAGTAGTTTCCTCAGAATATTTTCTTTCCACAGCTCATAAAACGGAGGAAAGGGTCCTGAAAGATATTGTTAATAGAAACGTTATCCCTACAGACAAAAATCAGAGGATACAACTGACGATTTACTATAAAACCAGAAAAACGGCCAGCCTACTCATGAGAAACTCTCCAGACACAAAACAGAACGCTTTAAAAGAGACTAACGTCGTCTATGCCTTCAAATGCCCACTTGGGGACTGTAAGCTCCAAAAAACCCAGTATATAGGCAAGACAACAACATCTCTTTCTAGGCGTTTAACGATGCATAAGCAACAGGGCTCCATTAAGGAACATATAATCTCTTCCCACAACCAAACCATCGCCAGAGAAATCATAGTAAACATCACAGAAATCATCGATAGATACAGCGATAGCAGGCGGCTTGACGTTTGCGAGGCACTACACATCAAGAAGTCAACACCAGCAATCAACAGCCAATTATTGCACAACTATATTCTACCCACCTCAAGACTCTGCTCCAATATAGAAGCATCAAGAAATATGGACCAATAGGCTTTCTACAAACACTTCTATTCAATATCCATTGTTTCGTGTTCTGTCTTGTGTTGATGAAATTAATACCCTATTAATACTCTTGTTCTGTCTTGTGTTGATGAAATTAATACCCTATTAATACCACATTTTGTTCTGTCTTGTGTTAATGCCACATCACCCCTTCCACCTCACTCAAATGTAGATATAAAATCGGAGATACGTAAGTTCTATTGAGTTGTGTATATGTGAACTAAAGTCTTTGAAAATGTAATAAGTTTTACGAAACGCGCCCGTGTCGCGTCAGACTAGAAATAAAAATGAATTTTGGAGACTTGATTTTTTATTTACCTCCAACAGTGAAGCGTAATGTACGAAAGATTGAGAAAATTCGTGTTAGAATTATTAATCTTACTTTTTCGGTCATATTTAATAATATATATATATATATATATATATATATATATATATATATATATATATATATATATATATATCCACTACAGCACACGTGAAAGCGGTGGTGCTGCTTCTTTCAGGGAATCGCAGAAAATTATTAAATACAGAGGTCTAGCACACTGCTACAGCTTTGTTCCGATCGGCTCGAAGACCCTCGGTTCGTGGGGAAAATGTGCATTGAAGTTCCTGAAGGAATTGGGGGACAAATTGATCAGCGCTACAAAAGACCAGAGAGCAAAAAGTTTCTTGTTCCAGCGCCTCAGTGTTGCGATTCAGAGGGGAAATGCCTGTTGCGTCTTGGGCACTAGTCCAACTTCAGAGGAATTCGAAGAAGTGTTTGACTTGCAACAATGATCGAACCCGTCTGTGACATTCATCAATGTTTCCCATTGTTGTGATCTTCAAGAGATCCATAACCTTTAAGCACCTTTTTGCATTATTATTTTTGTATCAACCCATGTATATCTTGTAACCATCAAATGCATAATAAAGCACAAAAAATATTCAAGGAAGGGGGTGGTAGGAGAAAAGCACACAGAAACTGTATTGGAGGGGATCTAAACATTCCCTCTAATGCGTTATGCGTGGTTTCCTCCGAGGCTATGGGTCCCCCTTCTTCCAGCTAGAGGTGGTACTCCCTTCCTATATAAAAAAAAAAAAATATATATATATATATATATATATATATATATATATATATATATATATATATATATATATATATATATATATATATATATATATATATATATATATATATATATATATATATATATATATATATATATATATATATATATATATAGTAACAATTATGTAATTATTGTTATATTAGGTAAACTATTTTATTTATTCATGTTTGTTTATTGAGACAACCCAACACACAAATTACTGCACATGAGCTTGACAAGGTCTATTTTAACTTCCAGCTGCTCAGGCTACACTGGTTGAAGGCCCTTAAACATTCATAACTTGGCCGAGACTCCCAATAACACGGATTTGTGTCCTAGTTTGGTGAAGTTTGGCCAACAAAAATTTAAAGAGACAATTGGTAGGATTACACAGAGGTCCGGGTTAACTGAGTCCGGATTAGCGAGCTCCTTAGTCTGGTGTTGTACTAGAATTTCACAATTAGGAATATTTATCTGCAGAACATTGTGAGGTTATTTCCTGGGTTCTGTTTGGACGATACGTTCCTCAGATGCATCTGTCCTCACGGCACCTGGGGTTCTCGCTGTAAAGTGATCGTTAGGCACTTCGAGGACGACGGTGGAGGGTCAGACTTGGGAAGTAGTGAAGATGAGGTCGTTACAGTGGGCGGGTGGGCGTGGGTGCCGCCCATCCCGCCTTGTGCTGAAGTCCACTTGAGTATGGAGGTGCTGACCAGATCCATGTCGGCCACGCTGCTGTACTCAGGACCGGACCAGGGGGCACCAACCCAAGGGACCGAAGAGAACACCGCTAGGGATCTATTGCTGCTGGAGCTGCGTCAGGGCCGTCCGTCTCTCCTGCTGGACCTGGGAGGCGGCCCTGTTACCCTCGACCTCAACGCCTCCTACTCCCTGGCAGACAACACCTGGCACAGGATCGACCTTATATGGAAAGACGAGGTGAGGAGTGAGGATGTAGAGCAGAGACTTTGGACTATAGGTATTGGTTTTGAAATCCAAATGATAGTTGTGACTAATATCGTTGCGACTTCCATTGTAGTGGTAAATATAATCATTATTTCATATCATTCATTCATTATCATAACAAATCTCATGTTGTTTATCGCCTGACTAGTCTCGACAGGTCACGATTACTGCCTGTTATAGTCGATTAAACTATAATAAATGTCATTTAACACTTCACTGTGAACCGAACCTAATTTTCTTTGATACTTGCTGCAGGTACTGTTATCACCATAGAAGATAAATCCCTTTTCAAAACTGTGGTTGAAATTCGGCCTTCGTCAGGCCCATGTAATATATTTAATCTACATTCGAAAGAAAGGGCCACCGAATGAATATATTTTTATATTTGATAAAAGGTCGTTTTTCGATACACAGTTTAACATTTACGAATGCATACTTCGATTACATTGCAGCTTGGACAGCCAATACATGGGCAACCCAGCATTTTTTGCAATGTATAATATTATGGCAGGTAATTGGATCAGGGTATCAACGTGCCGATGCAAATAATGTTAAAAATAGGTGATACCCAGATTCAAATGTGTGGGACAGTCCACTAATGAATAATGAAAGGTACTAGATATTTTTTGGAGATAGAATGAGTTTTACTCTTCGTGGTTCAGGAGAGTATGATCGTTATATATTTTTTCAGGCTTCTATGATAGTTATTCAATGTTTAAACTGGTATGATATATATAATTCAGGGTAGTATGCAATATTAAAATTTTTCAGGTGAGAATGTCATCTCTCACAATACTTATAAGAGTATGAAAGTTAATTTTTGTTCAGCAGAGAGATAGTCATCTATTGTTCAACAAAGCACGATTATAATTCAGTGTTCGGGAGACAGCTACTCGTCAGTTGATAATTACTAATAGTTCAGAAGTGAGTAAAATACTCACCCAACACCATTTACATCAAAACACTAATCGCGGGTTATTCTCCTTTCCCAATTTGTGCTCTCCCACCTCCTCATCCTCCCCATTCACGCTTCCTTCTCTTCTCTTAATTCTTTTTCTTCACCCACTCTTATCTTCCGATCCCTCATCCAATTTTCCTTCTCTCATTAACCTGTCTACTACTCTTCTTCCCCGGCTCGTCTCTTCTTCTCCTTCTCCATCCTCTTTCATTTCTCCATCTCCTTCCTCTCTCCTCGCTCGTTCTCTCCCACTCTCACTCTCAGTTGGTGGAAATGATTGTGGACTTGTGCACTGGCAACGGACCAGACGACGTACCACCGCCGCCACCCTCCACCCTCGCCCACAACCACTCCAAGACGAACACCCATCCCGACGCCCACACTTGTAGAGGGGCGGCCAGACTGCCTCGAGCCGCCCGCGTCCTCAACACGAGTGGACCGCTACAAGTGGGTGGACTGTCACACCCTCTACCAGCAAACACTTTACAAGGGGGTTTCCCACCTTTCTATGGCTGTCTCCGGAACCTCAGAGTCAACGGCCAGGTGAGAGGCGCTGTAGTACCAGTAATTATATATATATATATATATATATATATATATATATATATATATATATATATATATATATATATATATATATATATATATATATATATATATATATATATAATTACATATATATATATATATATATATATATATATATATATATATATATATATAACTGAAAACTCACACCCCAGAAGTGACTCGAACCCATACTCCCAGGAGCAACGCAACTGGTATGTACAAGACGCCTTAATCCACTTGACCATCACGACCGGACATAATGAGGTGATAGCCTAAGCTATTTGAACCACCCCACCGCCGGCACTCGGATAGTAATCTTGGGCATAGCATTTTACCAAATCACCTCATTCTTTGGGGCACACGTGAGGAACATAAATGCGAACAAGCCTGAATGGTCCCCAGGACAATATGCAACTGAAAACTCACACCCCAGAAGTGACTCGAACCCATACTCCCAGGAGCAACGCAACTGGTATGTACAAGACGCCTTAATCCACTTGACCATCACGACCGGACATAATGAGGTGATAGCCTAAGCTATTTGAACCACCCCACCGCCGGCACTCGGATAGTAATCTTGGGCATAGCATTTTACCAAATCACCTCATTCTTTGGGGCACACGTGAGGAACATAAATGCGAACAAGCCTGAATGGTCCCCACGACAATATGCAACTGAAAACTCACACCCCAGAAGTGACTCGAACCCATACTCCCAGGAGCAACGCAACTGGTATGTACAAGACGCCTTAATCCACTTGACCATCACGACCGGACATAATGAGGTGATAGCCTAAGCTATTTGAACCACCCCACCGCCGGCACTCGGATAGTAATCTTGGGCATAGCATTTTACCAAATCACCTCATTCTTTGGGGCACACGTGAGGAACATAAATGCGAACAAGCCTGAATGGTCCCCAGGACAATATGCAACTGAAAACTCACACCCCAGAAGTGACTCGAACCCATACTCCCAGGAGCAACGCAACTGGTATGTACAAGACGCCTTAATCCACTTGACCATCACGACCGGACATAATGAGGTGATAGCCTAAGCTATTTGAACCACCCCACCGCCGGCACTCGGATAGTAATCTTGGGCATAGCATTTTACCAAATCACCTCATTCTTTGGGGCACACGTGAGGAACATAAATGCGAACAAGCCTGAATGGTCCCCAGGACAATATGCAACTGAAAACTCACACCCCAGAAGTGACTCGAACCCATACTCCCAGGAGCAACGCAACTGGTATGTACAAGACGCCTTAATCCACTTGACCATCATGACCGGACATAATGAGGTGATAGCCTAAGCTATTTGAACCACCCCACCGCCGGCACTCGGATAGTAATCTTGGGCATAGCATTTTACCAAATCACCTCATTCTTTGGGGCACACGTGAGGAACATAAATGCGAACAAGCCTGAATGGTCCCCAGGACAATATGCAACTGAAAACTCACACCCCAGAAGTGACTCGAACCCATACTCCCAGGAGCAACGCAACTGGTATGTACAAGACGCCTTAATCCACTTGACCATCACGACCGGACATAATGAGGTGATAGCCTAAGCTATTTGAACCACCCCACCGCCGGCACTCGGATAGTAATCTTGGGCATAGCATTTTACCAAATCACCTCATTCTTTGGGGCACACGTGAGGAACATAAATGCGAACAAGCCTGAATGGTCCCCAGGACAATATGCAACTGAAAACTCACACCCCAGAAGTGACTCGAACCCATACTCCCAGGAGCAACGCAACTGGTATGTACAAGACGCCTTAATCCACTTGACCATCACGACCGGACATAATGAGGTGATAGCCTAAGCTATTTGAACCACCCCACCGCCGGCACTCGGATAGTAATCTTGGGCATAGCATTTTACCAAATCACCTCATTCTTTGGGGCACACGTGAGGAACATAAATGCGAACAAGCCTGAATGGTCCCCAGGACAATATGCAACTGAAAACTCACACCCCAGAAGTGACTCGAACCCATACTCCCAGGAGCAACGCAACTGGTATGTACAAGACGCCTTAATCCACTTGACCATCACGACCGGACATAATGAGGTGATAGCCTAAGCTATTTGAACCACCCCACCGCCGGCACTCGGATAGTAATCTTGGGCATAGCATTTTACCAAATCACCTCATTCTTTGGGGCACACGTGAGGAACATAAATGCGAACAAGCCTGAATGGTCCCCAGGACAATATGCAACTGAAAACTCACACCCCAGAAGTGACTCGAACCCATACTCCCAGGAGCAACGCAACTGGTATGTACAAGACGCCTTAATCCACTTGACCATCACGACCGGACATAATGAGGTGATAGCCTAAGCTATTTGAACCACCCCACCGCCGGCACTCGGATAGTAATCTTGGGCATAGCATTTTACCAAATCACCTCATTCTTTGGGGCACACGTGAGGAACATAAATGCGAACAAGCCTGAATGGTCCCCAGGACAATATGCAACTGAAAACTCACACCCCAGAAGTGACTCGAACCCATACTCCCAGGAGCAACGCAACTGGTATGTACAAGACGCCTTAATCCACTTGACCATCACGACCGGACATAATGAGGTGATAGCCTAAGCTATTTGAACCACCCCACCGCCGGCACTCGGATAGTAATCTTGGGCATAGCATTTTACCAAATCACCTCATTCTTTGGGGCACACATGAGGAACATAAATGCGAACAAGCCTGAATGGTCCCCAGGACAATATACAACTGAAAACTCACACCCCAGAAGTGACTCGAACCCATACTCCCAGGAGCAACGCAACTGGTATGTACAAGACGCCTTAATCCACTTGACCATCACGACCGGACATAATGAGGTGATAGCCTAAGCTATTTGAACCACCCCACCGCCGGCACTCGGATAGTAATCTTGGGCATAGCATTTTACCAAATCACCTCATTCTTTGGGGCACACGTGAGGAACATAAATGCGAACAAGCCTGAATGGTCCCCAGGACAATATGCAACTGAAAACTCACACCCCAGAAGTGACTCGAACCCATACTCCCAGGAGCAACGCAACTGGTATGTACAAGACGCCTTAATCCACTTGACCATCACGACCGGACATAATGAGGTGATAGCCTAAGCTATTTGAACCACCCCACCGCCGGCACTCGGATAGTAATCTTGGGCATAGCATTTTACCAAATCACCTCATTCTTTGGGGCACACGTGAGGAACATAAATGCGAACAAGCCTGAATGGTCCCCAGGACAATATGCAACTGAAAACTCACACCCCAGAAGTGACTCGAACCCATACTCCCAGGAGCAACGCAACTGGTATGTACAAGACGCCTTAATCCACTTGACCATCACGACCGGACATAATGAGGTGATAGCCTAAGCTATTTGAACCACCCCACCGCCGGCACTCGGATAGTAATCTTGGGCATAGCATTTTACCAAATCACCTCATTCTTTGGGGCACACGTGAGGAACATAAATGCGAACAAGCCTGAATGGTCCCCAGGACAATATGCAACTGAAAACTCACACCCCAGAAGTGACTCGAACCCATACTCCCAGGAGCAACGCAACTGGTATGTACAAGACGCCTTAATCCACTTGACCATCACGACCGGACATAATGAGGTGATAGCCTAAGCTATTTGAACCACCCCACCGCCGGCACTCGGATAGTAATCTTGGGCATAGCATTTTACCAAATCACCTCATTCTTTGGGGCACACGTGAGGAACATAAATGCGAACAAGCCTGAATGGTCCCCAGGACAATATGCAACTGAAAACTCACACCCCAGAAGTGACTCGAACCCATACTCCCAGGAGCAACGCAACTGGTATGTACAAGACGCCTTAATCCACTTGACCATCACGACCGGACATAATGAGGTGATAGCCTAAGCTATTTGAACCACCCCACCGCCGGCACTCGGATAGTAATCTTGGGCATAGCATTTTACCAAATCACCTCATTCTTTGGGGCACACGTGAGGAACATAAATGCGAACAAGCCTGAATGGTCCCCAGGACAATATGCAACTGAAAACTCACACCCCAGAAGTGACTCGAACCCATACTCCCAGGAGCAACGCAACTGGTATGTACAAGACGCCTTAATCCACTTGACCATCACGACCGGACATAATGAGGTGATAGCCTAAGCTATTTTGAACCACCCCACCGCCGGCACTCGGATAGTAATCTTGAGCATAGCATTTTACCAAATCACCTCATTCTTTGGGGCACACGTGAGGAACATAAATGCGAACAAGCCTGAATGGTCCCCAGGACAATATGCAACTGAAAACTCACACCCCAGAAGTGACTCGAACCCATACTCCCAGGAGCAACGCAACTGGTATGTACAAGACGCCTTAATCCACTTGACCATCACGACCGGACATAATGAGGTGATAGCCTAAGCTATTTGAACCACCCCACCGCCGGCACTCGGATAGTAATCTTGGGCATAGCATTTTACCAAATCACCTCATTCTTTGGGGCACACGTGAGGAACATAAATGCGAACAAGCCTGAATGGTCCCCAGGACAATATGCAACTGAAAACTCACACCCCAGAAGTGACTCGAACCCATACTCCCAGGAGCAACGCAACTGGTATGTACAAGACGCCTTAATCCACTTGACCATCACGACCGGACATAATGAGGTGATAGCCTAAGCTATTTGAACCACCCCACCGCCGGCACTCGGATAGTAATCTTGGGCATAGCATTTTACCAAATCACCTCATTCTTTGGGGCACACGTGAGGAACATAAATGCGAACAAGCCTGAATGGTCCCCAGGACAATATGCAACTGAAAACTCACACCCCAGAAGTGACTCGAACCCATACTCCCAGGAGCAACGCAACTGGTATGTACAAGACGCCTTAATCCACTTGACCATCACGACCGGACATAATGAGGTGATAGCCTAAGCTATTTGAACCACCCCACCGCCGGCACTCGGATAGTAATCTTGGGCATAGCATTTTACCAAATCACCTCATTCTTTGGGGCACACGTGAGGAACATAAATGCGAACAAGCCTGAATGGTCCCCAGGACAATATGCAACTGAAAACTCACACCCCAGAAGTGACTCGAACCCATACTCCCAGGAGCAACGCAACTGGTATGTACAAGACGCCTTAATCCACTTGACCATCACGACCGGACATAATGAGGTGATAGCCTAAGCTATTTTGAACCACCCCACCGCCGGCACTCGGATAGTAATCTTGAGCATAGCATTTTACCAAATCACCTCATTCTTTGGGGCACACGTGAGGAACATAAATGCGAACAAGCCTGAATGGTCCCCAGGACAATATGCAACTGAAAACTCACACCCCAGAAGTGACTCGAACCCATACTCCCAGGAGCAACGCAACTGGTATGTACAAGACGCCTTAATCCACTTGACCATCACGACCGGACATAATGAGGTGATAGCCTAAGCTATTTGAACCACCCCACCGCCGGCACTCGGATAGTAATCTTGGGCATAGCATTTTACCAAATCACCTCATTCTTTGGGGCACACGTGAGGAACATAAATGCGAACAAGCCTGAATGGTCCCCAGGACAATATGCAACTGAAAACTCACACCCCAGAAGTGACTCGAACCCATACTCCCAGGAGCAACGCAACTGGTATGTACAAGACGCCTTAATCCACTTGACCATCACGACCGGACATAATGAGGTGATAGCCTAAGCTATTTGAACCACCCCACCGCCGGCACTCGGATAGTAATCTTGGGCATAGCATTTTACCAAATCACCTCATTCTTTGGGGCACACGTGAGGAACATAAATGCGAACAAGCCTGAATGGTCCCCAGGACAATATGCAACTGAAAACTCACACCCCAGAAGTGACTCGAACCCATACTCCCAGGAGCAACGCAACTGGTATGTACAAGACGCCTTAATCCACTTGACCATCACGACCGGACATAATGAGGTGATAGCCTAAGCTATTTGAACCACCCCACCGCCGCATATTGTCCTGGGGACCATTCAGGCTTGTTCGCATTTATGTTCCTCACGTGTGCCCCAAAGAATGAGGTGATTTGGTAAAATGCTATGCCCAAGATTACTATCCGAGTGCCGGCGGTGGGGTGGTTCAAATAGCTTAGGCTATCACCTCATTATGTCCGGTCGTGATGGTCAAGTGGATTAAGGCGTCTTGTACATACCAGTTGCGTTGCTCCTGGGAGTATGGGTTCGAGTCACTTCTGGGGTGTGAGTTTTCAGTTGCATATTGTCCTGGGGACCATTCAGGCTTGTTCGCATTTATGTTCCTCACGTGTGCCCCAAAGAATGAGGTGATTTGGTAAAATGCTATGCCCAAGATTACTATCCGAGTGCCGGCGGTGGGGTGGTTCAAATAGCTTAGGCTATCACCTCATTATGTCCGGTCGTGATGGTCAAGTGGATTAAGGCGTCTTGTACATACCAGTTGCGTTGCTCCTGGGAGTATGGGTTCGAGGCACTTCTGGGGTGTGAGTTTTCAGTTGCATATTGTCCTGGGGACCATTCAGGCTTGTTCGCATTTATGTTCCTCACGTGTGCCCCAAAGAATGAGGTGATTTGGTAAAATGCTATGCCCAAGATTACTATCCGAGTGCCGGCGGTGGGGTGGTTCAAATAGCTTAGGCTATCACCTCATTATGTCCGGTCGTGATGGTCAAGTGGATTAAGGCGTCTTGTACATACCAGTTGCGTTGCTCCTGGGAGTATGGGTTCGAGTCACTTCTGGGGTGTGAGTTTTCAGTTGCATATTGTCCTGGGGACCATTCAGGCTTGTTCGCATTTATGTTCCTCACGTGTGCCCCAAAGAATGAGGTGATTTGGTAAAATGCTATGCCCAAGATTACTATCCGAGTGCCGGCGGTGGGGTGGTTCAAATAGCTTAGGCTATCACCTCATTATGTCCGGTCGTGATGGTCAAGTGGATTAAGGCGTCTTGTACATACCAGTTGCGTTGCTCCTGGGAGTATGGGTTCGAGTCACTTCTGGGGTGTGAGTTTTCAGTTGCATATTGTCCTGGGGACCATTCAGGCTTGTTCGCATTTATGTTCCTCACGTGTGCCCCAAAGAATGAGGTGATTTGGTAAAATGCTATGCCCAAGATTACTATCCGAGTGCCGGCGGTGGGGTGGTTCAAATAGCTTAGGCTATCACCTCATTATGTCCGGTCGTGATGGTCAAGTGGATTAAGGCGTCTTGTACATACCAGTTGCGTTGCTCCTGGGAGTATGGGTTCGAGTCACTTCTGGGGTGTGAGTTTTCAGTTGCATATTGTCCTGGGGACCATTCAGGCTTGTTCGCATTTATGTTCCTCACGTGTGCCCCAAAGAATGAGGTGATTTGGTAAAATGCTATGCCCAAGATTACTATCCGAGTGCCGGCGGTGGGGTGGTTCAAATAGCTTAGGCTATCACCTCATTATGTCCGGTCGTGATGGTCAAGTGGATTAAGGCGTCTTGTACATACCAGTTGCGTTGCTCCTGGGAGTATGGGTTCGAGTCACTTCTGGGGTGTGAGTTTTCAGTTGCATATTGTCCTGGGGACCATTCAGGCTTGTTCGCATTTATGTTCCTCACGTGTGCCCCAAAGAATGAGGTGATTTGGTAAAATGCTATGCCCAAGATTACTATCCGAGTGCCGGCGGTGGGGTGGTTCAAATAGCTTAGGCTATCACCTCATTATGTCCGGTCGTGATGGTCAAGTGGATTAAGGCGTCTTGTACATACCAGTTGCGTTGCTCCTGGGAGTATGGGTTCGAGTCACTTCTGGGGTGTGAGTTTTCAGTTGCATATTGTCCTGGGGACCATTCAGGCTTGTTCGCATTTATGTTCCTCACGTGTGCCCCAAAGAATGAGGTGATTTGGTAAAATGCTATGCCCAAGATTACTATCCGAGTGCCGGCGGTGGGGTGGTTCAAATAGCTTAGGCTATCACCTCATTATGTCCGGTCGTGATGGTCAAGTGGATTAAGGCGTCTTGTACATACCAGTTGCGTTGCTCCTGGGAGTATGGGTTCGAGTCACTTCTGGGGTGTGAGTTTTCAGTTGCATATTGTCCTGGGGACCATTCAGGCTTGTTCGCATTTATGTTCCTCACGTGTGCCCCAAAGAATGAGGTGATTTGGTAAAATGCTATGCCCAAGATTACTATCCGAGTGCCGGCGGTGGGGTGGTTCAAATAGCTTAGGCTATCACCTCATTATGTCCGGTCGTGATGGTCAAGTGCATTAAGGCGTCTTGTACATACCAGTTGCGTTGCTCCTGGGAGTATGGGTTCGAGTCACTTCTGGGGTGTGAGTTTTCAGTTGCATATTGTCCTGGGGACCATTCAGGCTTGTTCGCATTTATGTTCCTCACGTGTGCCCCAAAGAATGAGGTGATTTGGTAAAATGCTATGCCCAAGATTACTATCCGAGTGCCGGCGGTGGGGTGGTTCAAATAGCTTAGGCTATCACCTCATTATGTCCGGTCGTGATGGTCAAGTGGATTAAGGCGTCTTGTACATACCAGTTGCGTTGCTCCTGGGAGTATGGGTTCGAGTCACTTCTGGGGTGTGAGTTTTCAGTTGCATATTGTCCTGGGGACCATTCAGGCTTGTTCGCATTTATGTTCCTCACGTGTGCCCCAAAGAATGAGGTGATTTGGTAAAATGCTATGCCCAAGATTACTATCCGAGTGCCGGCGGTGGGGTGGTTCAAATAGCTTAGGCTATCACCTCATTATGTCCGGTCGTGATGGTCAAGTGGATTAAGGCGTCTTGTACATACCAGTTGCGTTGCTCCTGGGAGTATGGGTTCGAGTCACTTCTGGGGTGTGAGTTTTCAGTTGCATATTGTCCTGGGGACCATTCAGGCTTGTTCGCATTTATGTTCCTCACGTGTGCCCCAAAGAATGAGGTGATTTGGTAAAATGCTATGCCCAAGATTACTATCCGAGTGCCGGCGGTGGGGTGGTTCAAATAGCTTAGGCTATCACCTCATTATGTCCGGTCGTGATGGTCAAGTGGATTAAGGCGTCTTGTACATACCAGTTGCGTTGCTCCTAGGAGTATGGGTTCGAGTCACTTCTGGGGTCTGAGTTTTCAGTTGCATATTGTCCTGGGGACCATTCAGGCTTGTTCGCATTTATGTTCCTCACGTGTGCCCCAAAGAATGAGGTGATTTGGTAAAATGCTATGCCCAAGATTACTATCCGAGTGCCGGCGGTGGGGTGGTTCAAATAGCTTAGGCTATCACCTCATTATGTCCGGTCGTGATGGTCAAGTGGATTAAGGCGTCTTGTACATACCAGTTGCGTTGCTCCTGGGAGTATGGGTTCGAGTCACTTCTGGGGTGTGAGTTTTCAGTTGCATATTGTCCTGGGGACCATTCAGGCTTGTTCGCATTTATGTTCCTCACGTGTGCCCCAAAGAATGAGGTGATTTGGTAAAATGCTATGCCCAAGATTACTATCCGAGTGCCGGCGGTGGGGTGGTTCAAATAGCTTAGGCTATCACCTCATTATGTCCGGTCGTGATGGTCAAGTGGATTAAGGCGTCTTGTACATACCAGTTGCGTTGCTCCTGGGAGTATGGGTTCGAGTCACTTCTGGGGTGTGAGTTTTCAGTTGCATATTGTCCTGGGGACCATTCAGGCTTGTTCGCATTTATGTTCCTCACGTGTGCCCCAAAGAATGAGGTGATTTGGTAAAATGCTATGCCCAAGATTACTATCCGAGTGCCGGCGGTGGGGTGGTTCAAATAGCTTAGGCTATCACCTCATTATGTCCGGTCGTGATGGTCAAGTGGATTAAGGCGTCTTGTACATACCAGTTGCGTTGCTCCTGGGAGTATGGGTTCGAGTCACTTCTGGGGTGTGAGTTTTCAGTTGCATATTGTCCTGGGGACCATTCAGGCTTGTTCTCATATATATATATATATTTATATATATATATATATATATATTTATATATAACAGAGAAGAAGTGATATATATATATATATATATATATATATATATATATATATATATATATATATATATATATATATATATATATATATATATATATATATATATATATATATATATATATATTGGTGTATACTGGCAGCAGGTTTTCTTTCAAACATGTTTCATTGAATATGACCGCATATTCTGTATTTATTATTTTCTGGTTTAGGGCTTCTATCCCTCTAACTATTTTCTTAGCATCAGGGCTTATTTGAAATAGGAGTTCTCCAAAACTCATTTTCGTACTTTTAAGGTGAAGAAAAGAAGTGATTTACTATAGAGTGTATTACACTTATTTGTATAATTTGCACGACGTTTCGAACCTCCATGGTTCATTCTCAAGTGAACAGATCTTACAATACTAGTTGATTTAATACCCGCATTAGGTCAGGTGATAATATAATGAAGGTGAAAACATGGGGGGATACATAAGGGATAAACATAGGGGCTGCAGAAGGCTTATTGGCCCATACGAGGCATCTCCTATCTAAACACAAAGATTAATCCAGTGTAATTGGCCTGTTATGTTGGACATTGTCTTCTGTGTTGGCATCGATATGTTCTTGTCTTGTCCTTACTCTCATGGTGGGTAGAGTAAATATGCGGTCATATATATATATATATATATATATATATATATATATATATATATATATATATATATATATATATATATATATATATATATATATATATATATATATATATATATATATATATGTCGTACCTAGTAGCCAGAACGCACTTCTCAGCCTACTATGCAAGGCCCGATTTGCCTAATAAGCCAAACTTTCCTGAATTAATATATTTTCTCTAATTTTTTTCTTATGAAATGATAAAGCTACCCATTTCATTATGTATGAGGTCAATTTTATTTTATTGAAGTTAAAATTAACGTAGATATATGACCGAACCTAACCAACCCTACCTAACCTAACCTAACCTAACCTATCTTTATAGGTTAGGTTAGCTTAGGTAACCGAAAAAGTTAGGTTAGGTTAGGTTAGGTAGGTTAGGTAGTCGAAAAGCAATTAATTCATGAAAACTTGGCTTATTAGGCAAATCGGGCCCTGCATAGTAGTCTGAGAAGTGCGTTCTGGCTACTAGGTACGACATATATATATATATATATATATATATATATATATATATATATATATATATATGACCTTCTGAAGATGTATTTAATATACGAAAGTACTTAAGGAAATTTCCTGTTTCATTTTTCCTCCGTGGTCTGACATTGTCATATATATATATATATATATATATATATATATATATATATATATATATATATATATATATATATATATATATATATATATATATATATATATATATATATATATATGTCGTACCTAGTAGCCAGAACGCACTTCTCAGCCTACTATGCAAGGCCCGATTTGCCTAATAAGCCAAGTTTTCATGAATTGTTTTTCGGCTACCTAACCTAACCTAACCTAACTTTTTCGGCTACCTAACCTAACCTAACCTAAAAAGATAGGTTAGGTTAGGTTAGGTAGGGTTGGTTAGGTTCGGTCATATATCTACGTTAATTTTAATTCCAATAAAAAAAAATTTACCTCATACATAAAGAAATGGGTAGCTTTATCATTTCATAAGAAAAAAATTAGAGAACATATATTATTTCAGGAAAACTTGGCTTATTAGGCAAATCGGGCCTTGCATAGTAGGCTGAGAAGTGCGTTCTGGCTACTAGGTACGACATATATATATATATATATATATATATATATATATATATATATATATATATATATATATATATATATATATATATATATATATATATATATATATATATACAACTTTAGAACACTTTCCCACCAGGAGACTCGAACCCTAGCCAGCACAGAAGCCTTCCAGCAACTGGCATAACAGGTACGCCTTAACCCGCTCCACCACCCGCTCAGACCCTTAAAAGAGATGGTAATTTCGGAGTATTTAAATACCCCAAAGATCAACACCTCCCAAGAGCACCAGAGCAAGTGAGGGGTCATTTATACGTTAATTTCATCAAGTCCCTGTTAATAAAACCCTTCTTCCCATATATATATATATATATATATATATATATATATATATATATATATATATATATATATATATATATATATATATATATATATATATATATATATATATATATATATATATATATATGTGTGTATACTGGCAGCAGGTTTTCTTTCAAACATGTTTCATTGAATATGACCGCATATTCTGTATTTATTATTTTCTGGTTTAGGGCTTCTATCCCTCTAACTATTTTCTTAGCATCAGGGCTTAATTGAAATAGGAGTTCTCCAAAACTCATTTTCGTACTTTTAAGGTGAAGAAAAGAAGTGATTAACTATAGAGTGTATTACACTTTGTATAATTTGCACGACGTTTCGAACCTCCATGGTTCATTCTCAAGTGAACAGATCTTACAATACTAGTTGATTTTATACCCGCATTAGGTCAGGTGATAATACAATGAAGGTGAAAACATGGGGGGATACATAAGGGATAAACATAGGGGCTGCAGAAGGCTTATTGGCCCATACGAGGCATCTCCTATCTAAACACAAAGATTAATCCAGTGTAATTGGCCTGTTATGTTGGACATTGTCTTCTGTGTTGGCATCGATATGTTCTTGTCTTGTCCTTACTCTCATGGTGGGTAGAGTAAATAGTTCCGTGATTTGGGTGTTCATGGTAGGTCGCTCTATTCTTATGTGAATTGCCTCAAGAATTTGTAATCTTCTTGAATCTTGGGTTTTGTCTATTATGCAAGTATTCTTGTTCAACATTTCTCTTGTTAGAGTAATGTCATGGGCTTGTCTCATGTGATTCCTAGGGGCACCAGATTGAAGATGGCATGTCAAACGCCTCGTCAGCTTGGTCGACGTCATACCTATGTACTTACATTGAAGGTTACATCCTTCGTGGGGGCAAGTGTACATGTATACAACGCTTGACTGCTGTAGAGGGTTCTCCGTCGGCTTTGGGCTGTTTTTGATAAGGAGTTCGGAAGTCTTCTTGGTTTTGTAGAATATTATCAGGTTTATGTTTTGGTTAGGAGTAGTGCTTTTTACTCCTAGTAAAAAGCGACCTACCATGAACACCCAAATCACGGAACTATTTACTCTACCCACCATGAGAGTAAGGACAAGACAAGAACATATCGATGCCAACACAGAAGACAATGTCCAACATAACAGGCCAATTACACTGGATTAATCTTTGTGTTTAGATAGGAGATGCCTCGTATGGGCCAATAAGCCTTCTGCAGCCCCTATGTTTATCCCTTATGTATCCCCCCATGTTTTCACCTTCATTGTATTATCACCTGACCTAATGCGGGTATTAAATCAACTAGTATTGTAAGATCTGTTCACTTGAGAATGAACCATGGAGGTTCGAAACGTCGTGCAAATTATACAAATAAGTGTAATACACTCTATAGTAAATCACTTCTTTTCTTCTCCTTAAAAGTACGAAAATGAGTTTTGGAGAACTCCTATTTCAATTAAGCCCTGATGCTAAGAAAATAGTTAGAGGGATAGAAGCCCTAAACCAGAAAAAAATAAATACAGAATATGCGGTCATATTCAATGAAACATATATATATATATATATATATATATATATATATATATATATATATATATATATATATATATATATATATATATATATATATATATATATCCCTTCTTCTCTGTTATATATAAATATATATATATATATATATATATATATATATATATATATATATCCCTTCTTCTCTGTTATATATAAATATATATATATATATATATATATATATATATATATATATATATATATATATATATATATATATATATATAAATATATATATATATATATATATATATATATATATATATATATATATATATATATATAACTGAAAACTCACACCCCAGAAGTGACTCGAACCCATACTCCCACAACTGGTATGTACAGGGACGCCTTAATCCGCTTGACCATCACGACCGGACAAAAGGAAGTGATAGCCGAGGCTATATGAACCACTTCCCCGCCGGCACTCGGATGGTAATCTTGGGCATAGCATTTTATCAAATCACCTCATTCTTTGGGGCACACGTGAGGAACACAAATGCAAACAAGCCTGAATGGTCCCCAGGACTATATACAACTGAAAACTCACACCCCAGAAGTGACTCGAACCCATACTCCCACAACTGGTATGTACAGGGACGCCTTAATCCGCTTGACCATCACGACCGGACAAAAGGAAGTGATAGCCGAGGCTATATGAACCACTTCCCCGCCGGCACTCGGATGGTAATCTTGGGCATAGCATTTTATCAAATCACCTCATTCTTTGGGGCACACGTGAGGAACACAAATGCAAACAAGCCTGAATGGTCCCCAGGACTATATACAACTGAAAACTCACACCCCAGAAGTGACTCGAACCCATACTCCCACAACTGGTATGTACAGGGACGCCTTAATCCGCTTGACCATCACGACCGGACAAAAGGAAGTGATAGCCGAGGCTATATGAACCACTTCCCCGCCGGCACTCGGATGGTAATCTTGGGCATAGCATTTTATCAAATCACCTCATTCTTTGGGGCACACGTGAGGAACACAAATGCAAACAAGCCTGAATGGTCCCCAGGACTATATACAACTGAAAACTCACACCCCAGAAGTGACTCGAACCCATACTCCCACAACTGGTATGTACAGGGACGCCTTAATCCGCTTGACCATCACGACCGGACAAAAGGAAGTGATAGCCGAGGCTATATGAACCACTTCCCCGCCGGCACTCGGATGGTAATCTTGGGCATAGCATTTTATCAAATCACCTCATTCTTTGGGGCACACGTGAGGAACACAAATGCAAACAAGCCTGAATGGTCCCCAGGACTATATACAACTGAAAACTCACACCCCAGAAGTGACTCGAACCCATACTCCCACAACTGGTATGTACAGGGACGCCTTAATCCGCTTGACCATCACGACCGGACAAAAGGAAGTGATAGCCGAGGCTATATGAACCACTTCCCCGCCGGCACTCGGATGGTAATCTTGGGCATAGCATTTTATCAAATCACCTCATTCTTTGGGGCACACGTGAGGAACACAAATGCAAACAAGCCTGAATGGTCCCCAGGACTATATACAACTGAAAACTCACACCCCAGAAGTGACTCGAACCCATACTCCCACAACTGGTATGTACAGGGACGCCTTAATCCGCTTGACCATCACGACCGGACAAAAGGAAGTGATAGCCGAGGCTATATGAACCACTTCCCCGCCGGCACTCGGATGGTAATCTTGGGCATAGCATTTTATCAAATCACCTCATTCTTTGGGGCACACGTGAGGAACACAAATGCAAACAAGCCTGAATGGTCCCCAGGACTATATACAACTGAAAACTCACACCCCAGAAGTGACTCGAACCCATACTCCCACAACTGGTATGTACAGGGACGCCTTAATCCGCTTGACCATCACGACCGGACAAAAGGAAGTGATAGCCGAGGCTATATGAACCACTTCCCCGCCGGCACTCGGATGGTAATCTTGGGCATAGCATTTTATCAAATCACCTCATTCTTTGGGGCACACGTGAGGAACACAAATGCAAACAAGCCTGAATGGTCCCCAGGACTATATACAACTGAAAACTCACACCCCAGAAGTGACTCGAACCCATACTCCCACAACTGGTATGTACAGGGACGCCTTAATCCGCTTGACCATCACGACCGGACAAAAGGAAGTGATAGCCGAGGCTATATGAACCACTTCCCCGCCGGCACTCGGATGGTAATCTTGGGCATAGCATTTTATCAAATCACCTCATTCTTTGGGGCACACATGAGGAACACAAATGCAAACAAGCCTGAATGGTCCCCAGGACTATATACAACTGAAAACTCACACCCCAGAAGTGACTCGAACCCATACTCCCACAACTGGTATGTACAGGGACGCCTTAATCCGCTTGACCATCACGACCGGACAAAAGGAAGTGATAGCCGAGGCTATATGAACCACTTCCCCGCCGGCACTCGGATGGTAATCTTGGGCATAGCATTTTATCAAATCACCTCATTCTTTGGGGCACACGTGAGGAACACAAATGCAAACAAGCCTGAATGGTCCCCAGGACTATATACAACTGAAAACTCACACCCCAGAAGTGACTCGAACCCATACTCCCACAACTGGTATGTACAGGGACGCCTTAATCCGCTTGACCATCACGACCGGACAAAAGGAAGTGATAGCCGAGGCTATATGAACCACTTCCCCGCCGGCACTCGGATGGTAATCTTGGGCATAGCATTTTATCAAATCACCTCATTCTTTGGGGCACACGTGAGGAACACAAATGCAAACAAGCCTGAATGGTCCCCAGGACTATATACAACTTTTATATACAACGACCGGACTTTTGTCCGGTCGTGATGGTCAAGCGGATTAAGGCGTCCCTGTACATACCAGTTGTGGGAGTATGGGTTCGAGTCACTTCTGGGGTGTGAGTTTTCAGTTGTATATAGTCCTGGGGACCATTCAGGCTTGTTTGCATTTGTGTTCCTCACGTGTGCCCCAAAGAATGAGGTGATTTGATAAAATGCTATGCCCAAGATTACCATCCGAGTGCCGGCGGGGAAGTGGTTCATATAGCCTCGGCTATCACTTCCTTTTGTCCGGTCGTGATGGTCAAGCGGATTAAGGCGTCCCTGTACATACCAGTTGTGGGAGTATGGGTTCGAGTCACTTCTGGGGTGTGAGTTTTCAGTTGTATATAGTCCTGGGGACCATTCAGGCTTGTTTGCATTTGTGTTCCTCACGTGTGCCCCAAAGAATGAGGTGATTTGATAAAATGCTATGCCCAAGATTACCATCCGAGTGCCGGCGGGGAAGTGGTTCATATAGCCTCGGCTATCACTTCCTTTTGTCCGGTCGTGATGGTCAAGCGGATTAAGGCGTCCCTGTACATACCAGTTGTGGGAGTATGGGTTCGAGTCACTTCTGGGGTGTGAGTTTTCAGTTGTATATAGTCCTGGGGACCATTCAGGCTTGTTTGCATTTGTGTTCCTCACGTGTGCCCCAAAGAATGAGGTGATTTGATAAAATGCTATGCCCAAGATTACCATCCGAGTGCCGGCGGGGAAGTGGTTCATATAGCCTCGGCTATCACTTCCTTTTGTCCGGTCGTGATGGTCAAGCGGATTAAGGCGTCCCTGTACATACCAGTTGTGGGAGTATGGGTTCGAGTCACTTCTGGGGTGTGAGTTTTCAGTTGTATATAGTCCTGGGGACCATTCAGGCTTGTTTGCATTTGTGTTCCTCACGTGTGCCCCAAAGAATGAGGTGATTTGATAAAATGCTATGCCCAAGATTACCATCCGAGTGCCGGCGTGGAAGTGGTTCATATAGCCTCGGCTATCACTTCCTTTTGTCCGGTCGTGATGGTCAAGCGGATTAAGGCGTCCCTGTACATACCAGTTGTGGGAGTATGGGTTCGAGTCACTTCTGGGGTGTGAGTTTTCAGTTGTATATAGTCCTGGGGACCATTCAGGCTTGTTTGCATTTGTGTTCCTCACGTGTGCCCCAAAGAATGAGGTGATTTGATAAAATGCTATGCCCAAGATTACCATCCGAGTGCCGGCGGGGAAGTGGTTCATATAGCCTCGGCTATCACTTCCTTTTGTCCGGTCGTGATGGTCAAGCGGATTAAGGCGTCCCTGTACATACCAGTTGTGGGAGTATGGGTTCGAGTCACTTCTGGGGTGTGAGTTTTCAGTTGTATATAGTCCTGGGGACCATTCAGGCTTGTTTACATTTGTGTTCCTCACGTGTGCCCCAAAGAATGAGGTGATTTGATAAAATGCTATGCCCAAGATTACCATCCGAGTGCCGGCGGGGAAGTGGTTCATATAGCCTCGGCTATCACTTCCTTTTGTCCGGTCGTGATGGTCAAGCGGATTAAGGCGTCCCTGTACATACCAGTTGTGGGAGTATGGGTTCGAGTCACTTCTGGGGTGTGAGTTTTCAGTTGTATATAGTCCTGGGGACCATTCAGGCTTGTTTGCATTTGTGTTCCTCACGTGTGCCCCAAAGAATGAGGTGATTTGATAAAATGCTATGCCCAAGATTACCATCCGAGTGCCGGCGGGGAAGTGGTTCATATAGCCTCGGCTATCACTTCCTTTTGTCCGGTCGTGATGGTCAAGCGGATTAAGGCGTCCCTGTACATACCAGTTGTGGGAGTATGGGTTCGAGTCACTTCTGGGGTGTGAGTTTTCAGTTGTATATAGTCCTGGGGACCATTCAGGCTTGTTTGCATTTGTGTTCCTCACGTGTGCCCCAAAGAATGAGGTGATTTGATAAAATGCTATGCCCAAGATTACCATCCGAGTGCCGGCGGGGAAGTGGTTCATATAGCCTCGGCTATCACTTCCTTTTGTCCGGTCGTGATGGTCAAGCGGATTAAGGCGTCCCTGTACATACCAGTTGTGGGAGTATGGGTTCGAGTCACTTCTGGGGTGTGAGTTTTCAGTTGTATATAGTCCTGGGGACCATTCAGGCTTGTTTGCATTTGTGTTCCTCACGTGTGCCCCAAAGAATGAGGTGATTTGATAAAATGCTATGCCCAAGATTACCATCCGAGTGCCGGCGGGGAAGTGGTTCATATAGCCTCGGCTATCACTTCCTTTTGTCCGGTCGTGATGGTCAAGCGGATTAAGGCGTCCCTGTACATACCAGTTGTGGGAGTATGGGTTCGAGTCACTTCTGGGGTGTGAGTTTTCAGTTGTATATAGTCCTGGGGACCATTCAGGCTTGTTTGCATTTGTGTTCCTCACATGTGCCCCAAAGAATGAGGTGATTTGATAAAATGCTATGCCCAAGATTACCATCCGAGTGCCGGCGGGGAAGTGGTTCATATAGCCTCGGCTATCACTTCCTTTTGTCCGGTCGTGATGGTCAAGCGGATTAAGGCGTCCCTGTACATACCAGTTGTGGGAGTATGGGTTCGAGTCACTTCTGGGGTGTGAGTTTTCAGTTGTATATAGTCCTGGGGACCATTCAGGCTTGTTTGCATTTGTGTTCCTCACGTGTGCCCCAAAGAATGAGGTGATTTGATAAAATGCTATGCCCAAGATTACCATCCGAGTGCCGGCGGGGAAGTGGTTCATATAGCCTCGGCTATCACTTCCTTTTGTCCGGTCGTGATGGTCAAGCGGATTAAGGCGTCCCTGTACATACCAGTTGTGGGAGTATGGGTTCGAGTCACTTCTGGGGTGTGAGTTTTCAGTTGTATATAGTCCTGGGGACCATTCAGGCTTGTTTGCATTTGTGTTCCTCACGTGTGCCCCAAAGAATGAGGTGATTTGATAAAATGCTATGCCCAAGATTACCATCCGAGTGCCGGCGGGGAAGTGGTTCATATAGCCTCGGCTATCACTTCCTTTTGTCCGGTCGTGATGGTCAAGCGGATTAAGGCGTCCCTGTACATACCAGTTGTGGGAGTATGGGTTCGAGTCACTTCTGGGGTGTGAGTTTTCAGTTGTATATAGTCCTGGGGACCATTCAGGCTTGTTTGCATTTGTGTTCCTCACGTGTGCCCCAAAGAATGAGGTGATTTGATAAAATGCTATGCCCAAGATTACCATCCGAGTGCCGGCGGGGAAGTGGTTCATATAGCCTCGGCTATCACTTCCTTTTGTCCGGTCGTGATGGTCAAGCGGATTAAGGCGTCCCTGTACATACCAGTTGTGGGAGTATGGGTTCGAGTCACTTCTGGGGTGTGAGTTTTCAGTTGTATATAGTCCTGGGGACCATTCAGGCTTGTTTGCATATATATATATATATATATATATATATATATATATATATATATATATATATATATATAAATATATATATATATATATATATATATATATATATATATATATATATATATATATATATATCCCTTCTTCTCTGTTATATATAAATATATATATATATATATATATATATATATATATATATAAATATAAATATATATATATATATATATATATATATATATATATATATATATATATATATATATATATATAAATATAAATATATATATATATATATATATATATATATATATATATATAAATATATATATATATATATATATATATATATATATATATATATATATATATATATATATATATATATATATATATATATATGCACTAACTTGCCTAAAACACACAAGTGAAGTTTTATAGCACTTTCCCATTAGGAGACTTGAACCCTAGCCAGCACAGAAGCCTCACAGCAACTGGCATAGCAGGTACGCCTTTAACCCACTGCACCAAACTTAGACCCTTAAAAGAGATGGTAATTTTCCGGTATTTAAACCCCCCAAAGATCACCACCTCCCAAGGGCAACTAGAGCTAGTGAGAGGTCACTCACATTCTTTCATCAAGTCCCTGTTAATATGGGAGAACACTGTGTCTGTGCTTAATGCACTAACTTGCCTAAAACACACAAGTGAAGTTTTACAATTAAATAAAAAAATCTAACAGAACTCCCAAAAACTTTGTTTTAATATATTCATATTATATAAAATATTTCTGATAATAATTTCGTTTTTATAATTTGATATATTTTAAGAGGTTACTTCTTGTAATCAAAATTTGCTTTTCGATTTAATTAATTTCGGCTCGATATTAATTCATCTTTACTTAATTTTTTTTTAAATATTTCCTTTTTATGTTTGTTTTGCTCATCTCAGCTTCCGTTTTCCATTTACGTCCCTTCGTTCTCTTCCTTACATGGTAATTGATGATGTCTCGAATTTGGTGATTATGGTTACTCTGTGATTTGTCTAGTGTTGTGATGTTCAGTTTTTTAGTCTGTCCTTTTTTGTATATCCTTTTCATTTCTTTAAGACTTCTAGTGGAGTAACAAACTTTATTCTTTTTTGTGTGTGTTAATGTATGAGATCTGTATATTGTCGCTGCTATGTGTGTTCATTACCTAAGTGTAGTTACAGGATGAGAGCTACGCTCGTGGTGTCCTGTCTTCAAAGTACTCTCATATAACGCTTTGAAACTTCTGACGGTTTTGACCTCTGCAACTTTCACACTTAACTTATTCCAACCGTCTACCTCTCTGTTTGCAAAATATAACTTTCTAATATTTTTGGCCCCTTTGTTTCCTTAGCTTGAATCTGTCACCTCTTGTTCTTGAAGTTGCTGGTTTCAGGAATTCCTCTTTGTCAATTTGGCGTGTGTGTGAATGAAAGTTCAATTACATTCATATATTTAGCACTAGATGGAGTATCGGGCAATGACAGAGTCTCTCCCTCCTCGCCAAATCTTCAGCCTCTTCCGTCTGTCCCTTTCTTCCCCATCCCTGCTCTGCCTCCTCCCATTCTCCCTCTCTACTCTCCTTTACCCATTCCCTTCTTCTTTTTCCTTGTCTTTCATATCTTCCCTTAATGCCTCCCGGCTCTCTTACCCAAAGCCTCCCTCATCTCATATTTACCCTATCTTCCCCCCTAACACTTATCTCCCTCTTTACTCTCTTCTTCCTTATCCCTCTTATCCCTGTCAACTGTCTCCTACCTATTCCCCCTTTCTTCCTTTTCCCATTTTACCCCTTCCCCACCTCATGTCTCTCTCTCTCTGGGAACATGGAATAAATTCACCCAGCACAAAATATAAGCACATCGTTTTGTTTATTTTGATACAACCTTGTCACAACGTTGTGGTTATGTTGGAGAACTATGTAGAAACCCAAAATACCTATTTGACTCCATACGAGTCGCTGGGAGTTGCAGGGAACCGATCTTATTAAAGGGGGACCTTGGGGCCAACCTCTACCAGCCCATGATAGTCGTGCACCTACCATCAATGAGTATTCAGAAGAGATGGCTGAGGTTAGCACCAGACATCTGCCGTGGAACATCACGCACATTCTCTTTTAGAGATATATTATATCAAATGATTTTAAGGAAGGAGGGAGTTGGGCTGGAGCCTGGCCGTGGGGGTGGAGAACTCTCGTCTACAAACAGGTGTGTGTTGTTCCAGCAGCTGGTGGACCTGGGCGGCGGCGTCCTCGGCCAGGGCAGTTACCCCGGGTGTCCTGCCGCAGACTGCCTCTCCAGTGGCCTCTACTGCGGCCTCCACGGCAGGTCAGTCCTCTATGTGTACATATCAAAGAGAGAGAGAGTGAGGAGATGGTAAGCTATAATATATGCTAGCATCTATAAACTTTTCCTTGTCTCCCTGCTCCTCTATTTATTTTTAAACTAGAACTAGGGTTCATAACGGCTGTAAAATGACTTACCCAGTGAAACTGCAAGCAAAAGCCTGCTCCTAGAGACTCATTTATTTAATGAGTGTACTCTGAACAAGGATAAGGATATCTCTCTCTCTATCTATCTATCTATCTCTCCTACGTAAACAATTATTACAAATAAATTTCATGATATTAATAGTAATAACAAAATAATGATAATAATAACAATAATAATGCGAAAATTATTTGAAGCAAAGCGGGATTTACCCACCGACCTAGTAGACACCAGCCGTGCGCCATACCCCTATGCCAAGACATGCTAAAAGCTATTCAGCCTGGGACCCTACTGAGTCCATCAGGAATTCAGGAGACACCGATCTGGTGCCCAAGCAGTTCTCATGAATAGTCCGCATGAGCTCTGGCGTGGGGTAATGGCTTACTGAGCTAACACTACATGCAATTTTGCACACTAGAAACTACTATTTATATACCTGCAAATGAGGTCTCGTTATTTGTTTACCTGCCCATGAGGTCCCGTTATTTGTTTACCTGCCAATGTGTCCTTGCTCTCATACTCCTGCCCTTGTGTCCTTCCTATTTGTATACCTGTTTATGATGCTTTGGGCTCTTTGTGACGCGGCCCGTGGGTATGCTGGCCTATTTTATTACTAATCGTGTTATTTATTTATTGCACCAGAAAAATCGCAAGACACTGAGATACGCTTTAACTACAGTATGATGTGTGTCCGTGTGAGAACTATATGCCTGGTACCGGGAGTTAGAGAGCTGATGTCTCAGCGAGATATTGAACTGGGAGAAAGGTGAATTGAATTGTACTAAATGAACGGTAATTGCAGATATCTCGAGTGTTAATCGAGTGTTACTGGTAATCGAATCGAATATAAAATGGTAATCAATTAGAATTATGATGGGGAAAAAAATCGTACAATTTAACGAGACTCTATGGTCATTCACCGCCAGATGTAACGGATATCTGAAAATTATCAATGCAGTTAAAAATGTTCCATTTGCTTGAAGTGGGCTAGAGAGAGTAATCCATATACAAGAGAAGTTACATGAAATTTCGAACAATGTCGATTTGTTCTGGAAATGATAGTGATAGACTGGGTCTTTGTGTCGAAAAATAAAATTTTATATGAGTGAATTATCAAAAGGGGAAAGTTCTTAATATACCAGCTGGATATATATATATATATATATATATATATATATATATATATATATATATATATATATATATATATATATATATATATATATATATATATATGTCGTACCTAATAGCCAGAACGCACTTCTCAGCCTACTATTCAAGGCCCGATTTGCCTAATAAGCCAAGTTTTCATGAATTAATGTTTTTTCGTCTACCTAACCTACCTAACCTAACCTAACCTAGCTTTTTTTGGCTACCTAACCTAACCTTACCTATAAATATAGGTTAGGTTAGGTTAGGTAGGGTTGGTTAGGTTCGGTCATATATCTGCGTTAATTTTAACTCCAATAAAAAAAAATTGACCTCATACATAGAGAAAAGGGTTGCTTTATCATTTCATAAGAAAAAAATTATAGTAAATATATTAATTCAGGAAAACTTGGCTTATTAGGCAAATCGGGCCTTGAATAGTAGGCTGAGAAGTGCGTTCTGGCTATTAGGTACGACATATATATATATATATATATATATATATATATATATATATGTCGTACCTAGTAGCCAGAATGCACTTCTCAGCTTACTATGCATTGCCCGATTTGCCTAATAAGCCAAGTTTTCCTGAATTTATATATTTTCTCTAATTTTTTTCTTATGAAATGATAAAGCTACCCATTTCATTATGTATGAGGTCAATTTGTTTTTATTGGAGTTAAAATTAACGTAGATATATGATCGAACCTAACCGACCCAACCTAACCTAACCTAACCTATCTTTATAGGTTAGGTTCGGTTAGGTAGCCGAAAAAGTTAGGTTAGGTTTGGTTAGGTAGGTTAGGTAGTCAAAAAAACATTAATTCATGAAAACTTGGCTTATTAGGCAAATCGGGCCTTGCATAGTAGGCTGAGAAGTGCGTTCTGGCTACTAGGTACGACATATATATATATGTCGTACCTAGTAGCCAGAACGCACTTCTCAGCCTAATATGCAAGGCCCAATTTGCCTAATAAGCCAAGTTTTCATGAATTAATTGTTTTTCGACTACCTAACCTACCTAACCTAACCTAACTTTTTCGGCCACCTAACCTAACCTAACCTATAAAGATAGGTTAGGTTAGGTTAGGTAGGGTTGGTTAGGTTCGGTCATATATCTACGTAAATTTTAACTCCAATAACAAAAAATTGAACTCATTCATAATAAAATGGGTAGCTTTATCATTTCATAAGAAAAAAATTTGAGAAAATATATTAATTCATGAAAACTTGGCTTATTAGGCAAATCGGGCCTTGCATAGTAGGCTGAAAAGTGCGTTCTGGCTACTAGGTACGACATATATATATATATATATATATGTCGTACCTAGTAGCCAGAACGCACTTTTTGGCCTACTATGCAAGGCCCGATTTGCCTAATAAGCCAAGTTTTCCTGAAATAATGTATTTTCTCTAATTTTTTTCTTATGAAATGATAAAGCTACTCATTTCATTATGTATGAGGTAAATTTTTTTTATTGGAGTTAAAATTAACGTAGATATATGACCGAACCTAACCTAACCTAACCTATCTTTATAGGTTAGATTAGGTTAGGTGGCCGAAAAAGTTAGGTTAGGTTAGGTTAGGTAGGTTAGGTAATCGAAAAATCATTAATTCATGAAAACTTGGCTTATTAGGCAAATCGGGTCTTGCATAGTAGGCTGAGAAGTGCGTTCTGGCTACTAGGTACGACATATATATATATATATATATATATATATATATATATATATATATATATATATATATATATATATATATATATATTATATATATATATATATAATATATATATATTATATATATATATATATATATATAATATATTATATATATATATATATATATATATATATATATATATATATATATATATATATATATATATGTCGTACCTAGTAGCCAGAACGCACTTCTCAGTCTACTATGCAAGGCCCAATTTGCCTAATAAGCCAAGTTTTCCTGAATTAATATATTTTCTCTAATTTTTTTCTTATGAAATGATAAATCTACCCATTTCATTATGTATTAGGTCAATTTTTTTTCCTTGGAGTTACAATTAACGTAGATATATGGCCGAACCCAACCAACCCTTCCTAACCTAACCTAACCTATCTTTATAGGTTAGGTTAGGTTAGGTAGCCAAAAAAGTTAGGTTAGGTTAGGTTAGGTAGGTTAGGTAGTCGAAAAACAATTAATTCATGAAAACTTGGCTTATTAGGCAAATCGGGCCTTGCATAGTAGGCTGAGAAGTGAGTTCTGGCTACTAGGTACGACATATATATATATATATATATATATATATAATATATATATATTATATATATATATATATATATATATATATATATAATATATTATATATATATATATATATATATATATATATATATATATATATATATATATATATATATATATATATATATGTCGTACCTAATAGCCAGAACGCACTTCTCAGCCTACTATGCAATGCCCGATTTGCCTAATAAGCCAAGTTTTCCTGAATTAATATATTTTCTCTAATTTTTTTCTTATGAAATGATAAAGCTACCCATTTCATTATGTATGAGGTCAATTTTTTTTTATTGGAGTTAAAATTGACGTAGATATATGACCGAACCCAACCAATCCTACCTAACCTAACCTAACCTATCTTTATAGGTTAGGTTAGGTTAGGTTAGGTAGCCGAAAAAGTTAGGTTAGGTTAGGTTAGGTAGTCGAAAAACAATTAATTCATGAAAACTTGGCTTAATAGGCAAATCGGGCCTTGCATAGTAGGCTGAGAAGTGAGTTCTGGCTACTAGGTACGACATATATATATATATATATATATATATATATATATATATATATATGTCGTACCTAGTAGCCAGAACGCACTTGTCAGCCTACTATGCAAGGCCCGATTTGCCTAATAAGCCAAGTTTTCATGAATTAATTGTTTTTCGACTACCTAACCTACCTAACCTAACCTAACCTAACTTTTTCGGCTACCTAACCAAACCTAACCTATAAAGATAGGTTAGGTTAGGTTAGGCAGGGTTGGTTAGGTTCGGTCATATATCTACGTTAATTTTAACTCCAATAAAAAAAAATTGACCTCATACATAATGAAATGGGTAGCTTTATCATTTCATAAGAAAAAAATTAGAAAAAATATATTAATTCAGGAAAACTTGGCTTATTAGGCAAATCGGGCCTTGAATAGTAGGCCAAAAAGTTAGTTCTGGCTACTAGGTACGACATATATATATATATATATATATATATATATATATATATATATATATGTCGTACCTAATAGCCAGAACGCACTTCTCAGCCTACTATTCAAGGCCCGATTTGCCTAATAAGCCAAGTTTTCATGAATTAATGTTTTTTCGTCTACCTAACCTACCTAACCTAACCTAACCTAGCTTTTTTTGGCTACCTAACCTAACCTTACCTATAAATATAGGTTAGGTTAGGTTAGGTAGGGTTGGTTAGGTTCGGTCATATATCTACGTTAATTTTAACTCCAATAAAAAAAAATTGACCTCATACATAGAGAAAAGGGTTGCTTTATTATTTCATAAGAAAAAAATTATAGTAAATATATTAATTCAGGAAAACTTGGCTTATTAGGCAAATCGGGCCTTGAATAGTAGGCTGAGAAGTGAGTTCTGGCTACTAGGTACGACATATATATATATATATATATATATATATATATATATATATATATATATATATATATATATATGTCGTACCTAGTAGCCAGAACGCACTTCTGAGCCTACTATGCAAGGCCCGATTTGCCTAATAAGCCAAGTTTTCCTGAATTAATATATTTTCTCTAATTTTTTTCTTATGAAATGATAAAGCTACCCATTTCATTATGTATGAGGTCAATTTTTTGTTATTGGAATTAAAATTAACGTAGATATATGACCGAACCTAACCAACCCTACCTAACCTAACCTAACCTATCTCTATAGGTTAGGTTCGGTTAGGTAGCCGAAAAAGTTAGGTTAGGTTAGGTTAGGTACGTTAGGTAGTCGAAAAACAATTATTTCATGAAAACTTGGCTTATTAGGCAAATCGGGCCTTGCAATGTAGGCTGAGAAGTGTGTTCTGGCTACTAGGTACTATATATATATATATATATATATATATATATATATATATATATATATATATATGTCGTACCTAGTAGCCAGAACTCACTTCTGAGCCTACTATGCAAGGCCCGATTTGCCTAATAAGCCAAGTTTTCATGAATTAATTGCTTTTCGACTACCTAACCTACCTAACCTAACCTAACCTAACTTTTTCGGCTACCTAACCGAACCTAACCTATAAAGATAGGTTAGGTTAGGTTAGGTAGGGTTGGTTAGGTTCGGTCATATTTCTACGTTAATTTTAACTCCAATAAAAAAAAATTGACCTCTTACATAATGAAATGGGTTGCTTTATCATTTCATAAGAAAAAAATTATAGAAAATATATTAATTCATGAAAACTTGGCTTATTAGGCAAATCGGGCCTTGCATTGTAGGCTGAAAAGTGAGTTCTGGCTACTAGGTACGACATATATATATATATATGTCGTACCTAGTAGCCAGAAGTCACTTCTCAGCCTACTATGCAAGGCCTGATTTGCCTAATAAGCCAAGTTTTCATGAATTAATTGTTTTTCGACGACCTAACCTACCTAACCTAACCTAACCTAACTTTTTCGGCTACCTAACCTAACCTAACCTATAAAGATAGGTTAGGTTAGGTTAGGTAGGGTTGGTTAGGTTCGGTCATATATCTACTTTAATTTTATCTCCAATAAAAAACAATTGACCTCATACATAATGAAATGAGTAGCTTTATCATTTCATAAGAAAAAAATTAGAGAAAATATATTAATTCAGGAAAACTTGGCTTATTAGGCAAATCGGGCCTTGCATAATAGGCTGAGAAGTGAGTTCTGGCTACTAGGTACGACATATATATATATATATATATATATATATATATATATATATATATATATATATATATATATATATATATATATTATTAAATATGACCGAAAAAGTAAGATTAATTATTCTAACACGAATTTTCTCAATCTTTCGTACATTTCTTTTCACTGTTGGTGGTAATTCAAAAATCAATTCTCCAAAATTCATTTTTATTTCTAGTCTGACGCGACACTTGAGCGCGGTTCGTAAAACTTATTACATTTTCAAAGACTTTAGTTTAAACATACACAACTGAATAGAACTTACACATCTCCGATTTGTTTATATCTACATTTGAGTGAGGTGGATGGGGTGAGGTGGTATTTAATAATAAGGTATTAATTTTATCAACACAAGACAGAACACGAAACAATGGGTATTGAATAGAAGTGATTGTAGAAAGCCTATTGGTCCATATTTCTTGATGCTTCTATATTGGAGCGGAGTCCTGAGGTGGGTAGAATATAGTTGTGCATTAATTGGCTGTTGATTGCTGGTGTTGACTTCTTGATGTGTAGTGCCTCGCAAACGTCAAGCCGCCTGCTATCGCTGTATCTATCGATGATTTCTGTGTTGTTTACTAGGATTTCTCTGGCGATGGTTTGGTTGTGGGAAGAGATTATATGTTCCTTAATGGAGCCCTGTTGCTTATGCATCGTTAAACGCCTTGAAAGAGATGTTGTTGTCTTGCCTATATACTGGGTTTTTTGAAGCTTACAGTCCCCAAGAGGGCATTTGAAGGCATAGACGACGTTGGTCTCTTTTAAAGCGTTCTGTTTGTGTCTGGAGAGTTTCTCATGAGTAGGCTGGCCGTTTTTCTGGTTTTATAGTAAATCGTCAGTTGTATCCTCTGATTTTTGTCTGTAGGGATAACGTTTCTATTAACAATATCTTTCAGGACCCTTTCCTCCGTTTTATGAGCTGTGGAAAAGAAGTTCCTGTAAAATAGTCTAATAGGGGGTATAGGTGTTGTGTTGGTTGTCTCTTCAGAGGTTGCATGGCGTTTCACTTTCCTTCTTATGATGTCTTCGACGAAACCATTGGAGAAGCTGTTGTTGACTAGGACCTGCCTTACCCTACAGAGTTCTCGTCGACTTGCTTCCATTCTGAGCTGTGGCTGAGAGCACGGTCGACATATGCGTTAACAACACTCCTCTTGTACCTATCTGGGCAGTCGCTTTTGGCATTTAGGCACATTCCTATGTTCGTTTCCTTAGTGTAGACTGCAGTGTGGAAACCTCCGCTCTTTTCCATGACTGTTACATCTAGAAAGGGCAGCTTCCCATCCTTTTCCATCTTGTAAGTGAAACGCAGCACGGAACTCCGCTCAAATGCCTCCTTCAGCTCCTGCAGATGTCTGACATCAGGTACCTGTGTAAAAATGTCGTCAACATACCTGCAGTATATGGCCGGTTTCAAGTTCATGTCGACTAAGACTTTTTGCTCGATGGTACCCATGTAGAAGTTTGCAAACAGGACATCTAGGGTAGAACCCATGGCGACCCCATCTACTTGCTTATACATGTGCCCATCCGGGCTCAAGAAGGGTGCCTCTTTAGTACAAGCTTGGAGTAGTTTCCTCAGAATATTTTCTGGTATGTCAAGAGGAGTACAGGCTGGATCACGATACACTCTGTCGGCTATCATTCCGATTGTCTCGTCCACAGGTACGTTGGTAAACAGCGATTCTACGTCCAACGAGGCTCTTATCCCTGTGGCCCGTGTGCCCCGCAGTAAGTCAACAAATTCCTTTGGAGAATTCAGGCTGAAGGCGCAAGGAACATAAGGAGTCAGCAGGCCGTTGAGTCGCTTCGCCAGTCTGTACGTGGGAGTGGGTATCTGGCTAATCATTGGCCGAAGTGGGTTTCCAGGCTTGTGCGTCTTGACATTTCCATACGCATATCCAGGTTTATATTCCCCAATGATCTTTGGCAGGTGGAGTCCGGATTTCTTGGCGTTCACAGTTTCGATCAGTTTGTTGACCTTTGCTTTTAATTCGGCTGTAGTGTCCTTCGTTACCCTTTGGAACTTAGTTTGGTCAGAGAGTATGATGTTCATTTTCGCCAGATATTCGTCTTTTTTAAGAATGACATATATTGGCGACTTGTCACCTCTCCTGACAACTATCTCCTTGTTCTCACGAAGGCTTTTAGCTGCCGCTTTAAGCTCGGGGGACAGTATGGTGCTTCTGTTGTTGCCTCGATTCTTTCCTCCTTCTGCAATAAGTTCTGCTTGTAAGGTATCTTTGGTAGTGACCTTCTTTTGTGTCTCGAGGTCGAATATGTCGTCCAACAGAATTTCCAACTCTACTTTCCGGGCCATCTCACTCGGTCTGGACATAACATGACAGTTTATGCCCAGATTTAGGAGAGTGACTTGGTCCTCAGTGAGGTTAATTCCTGCAAGGTTCAGGAAGCCATCTCTTGGTCGTGGAATTGCCATAGGTCCTCCATATAATGTTGTTAGTTTCTTGATAATCCTTGTTTCAGTGCTGAGGTGATGTTGGTCTGTGAGGATGTCGAGGTGTTGTTCAATGCGGGTACGGATACTATCGTCGATGTTGCTATTTCTCCACTCGTTTGTAGCATGAAGTAGTTGCGTTTTGTTGTCTTTGATTTCATTCTCTGCCTTGTATATCTGATCACGAATCAGATCCTGGCGATATTTTATCGTGAAGGCTTGATTTCTTGCTGCTGGGTCGTGCGCTTTAATATTAGTATATTTTGGTAGCAGTCTTTCCTGTAGACATATATTATTAAATATGACCGAAAAAGTAAGATTAATAATTCTAACACGAATTTTCTCAATCTTTCGTACATTACGCTTCACTGTTGGAGGTAAATAAAAAATCAATTCTCCAAAATTCATTTTTATTTCTAGTCTGACGCGACACGGGCGCGTTTCGTAAAACTTATTACATTTTCAAAGACTTTAGTTCACAAATACACAACTGAATAGAACTTACGTATCTTCGATTTTATATCTACATTTGAGTGAGGTGGAAGGGGTGATGTGGCATTAACACAAGACAGAACAAAATGTGGTATTAATAGGGTATTAATTTCATCAACACAAGACAGAACAAGAGGTGATATTAATAGGGTATTAATTTCATCGACACAAGACAGAACACGAAGCAATGGATATTGAATAGAAGTGTTTGTAGAAATCCTATTGGTCCATATTTCTTGATGCTTCTATATTGGAGCGGAGTCTTGAGGTGGGTAGAATATAGTTGTGCAATAATTGGCTGTTGATTGCTGGTGTTGACTTCTTGATGTGTAGTGCCTCGCAAACGTCAAGCCGCCTGCTATCGCTGTATCTATCGATGATTTCTGTGTTGTTTACTAGGATTTCTCTGGCGATGGTTTGGTTGTGGGAAGAGATTATATGTTCCTTAATGGAGCCCTGTTGCTTATGCATCGTTAAACGCCTAGAAAGAGATGTTGTTGTCTTGCCTATATACTGGGTTTTTTGGAGCTTACAGTCTCCAAGTGGGCATTTGAAGGCATAGACGACGTTAGTCTCTTTTAAAGCGTTCTGTTTTGTGTCTGGAGAGTTTCTCATGAGTAGGCTGGCCGAAACGCGCCCGTGTCGCGTCAGACTAGAAATAAAAATGAATTTTGGAGAATTAATTTTTGATTTACCTCCAACAGTGAAGCGTAATGTACGAAAGATTGAGAAAATTCGTGTTAGAATTATTAATCTTACTTTTTCGGTCATATTTAATAATATATGTCTACAGGAAAGACTGCTACCAAAATATTCTAATATTAAAGCGCACAACCCAGCAGCAAGGAATCAAGCCTTCACGATAAAATATCGCCAGGATCTGATTCGTGATCAGATATACAAGGCAGAGAATGAAATCAAAGACAACAAAACGCAACTACTTCATGCTACAAACGAGTTAAGAAATAGCAACATCGACGATAGTATCCGTACCCGCATTGAACAACACCTCGACATCCTCACAGACCAACATCACCTCAGCACTGAAACAAGGATTATCAAGAAACTAACAACATTATATGGAGGACCTATGGCAATTCCACGACCAAGAGATGGCTTCCTGAACCTTGCAGGAATTAACCTCACTGAGGACCAAGTCACTCTCCTAAATCTGGGCATAAACTGTCATGTTATGTCCAGACCGAGTGAGATGGCCCGGAAAGTAGAGTTGGAAATTCTGTTGGACGACATATTCGACCTCGAGACACAAAAGAAGGTCACTACCAAAGATACCTTACAAGCAGAACTTATTGCAGAAGGAGGAAAGAATCGAGGCAACTACAGAAGCACCATACTGTCCCCCGAGCTTAAAGCGGCAGCTAAAAGCCTTCGTGAGAACAAGGAGATAGTTGTCAGGAGAGGTGACAAGTCGCCAATATATGTCATTCTTAAAAAAGACGAATATCTGGCGAAAATGAACATCATACTCTCTGACCAAACTAAGTTCCAAAGGGTAATGAAGGACACTACAGCCGAATTAAAAGCAAAGGTCAACAAACTGATCGAAACTGTGAACGCCAAGAAATCCGGACTCCACCTGCCAAAGATCATTGGGGAATATAAACCTGGATATGCGTATGGAAATGTCAAGACGCACAAGCCTGGAAACCCACTTCGGCCAATCATTAGCCAGATATCCACACCTACGTACAGACTGGCGAAGCGACTCAACGGCCTGCTGACTCCTTATGTTCCTTGCGCCTTCAGCCTGAAGTCTCCAAAGGAATTTGTTGACTTACTGCGGGGCACACGGGCCACAGGGATAAGAGCCTCGTTGGACGTAGAATCGCTGTTTACCAACGTACCTGTGGACGAGACAATCGGAATGATAGCCGACAGAGTGTATCGTGATCCAGCCTGTACTCCTCTTGACATACCAGAAAATATTCTGGGGAAACTACTCCAAGCTTGTACTAAAGAGGCACCCTTCTTGAGCCAGGATGGGCACATGTATTAGCAAGTAAATGGGGTCGCCATGGGTTCTCCCCTAGGTGTCCTGTTTGCAAACTTCTACATGGGTACCATCGAGCAAAAAGTCTTAGTCGACATGAACTTGAAACCGGCCATATACTGCAGGTATGTTGACGACATTTTTACACAGGTACCTGATGTCAGACATCTGCAGGAGCTGAAGGAGGCATTTGAGCAGAGTTCCGTGCTGCGTTTCACTTACGAGATGGAAAAGGATGGGAAGCTGCCCTTTCTAGATGTAACAGTCATGGAAAAGGGCGGAGGTTTCCACACTGCAGTCTACACTAAGGAAACAAACATAGGAATGTGCCTAAGTGCCAACAGCGACTGCCCAGACAGGTACAAGAGGAGTGTTGTTAACGCATATGTCGACCGTGCTCTCAGCCACAGCTCAGAATGGAAGCAAGTCGACGAAGAACTCTGTAGGGTAAGGCAGGTCCTAGTCAATAACGGCTTCTCCAATGGTTTCGTCGAAGACATCATAAGAAGGAAAGTGAAAAGCCATGCAACCTCTGAAGAGACAACTAACACAACACCTATACCCCCTATTAGACTATTTTACAGGAACTTCTTTTCCACAGCTCATAAAACGGAGGAAAGGGTCCTGAAAGATATTGTTAATAGAAACGTTATCCCTACAGACAAAAATCAGAGGATACAACTGACGATTTACTATAAAACCAGAAAAACGGCCAGCCTACTCATGAGAAACTCTCCAGACACAAAACAGAACGCTTTAAAAGAGACTAACGTCGTCTATGCCTTCAAATGCCCACTTGGGGACTGTAAGCTCCAAAAACCCAGTATATAGGCAAGACAACAACATCTCTTTCTAGGCGTTTAACGATGCATAAGCAACAGGGCTCCATTAAGGAACATATAATCTCTTCCCACAACCAAACCATCGCCAGAGAAACCCTAGTAAACAACACAGAAATCATCGATAGATACAGCGATAGCAGGCGGCTTGACGTTTGCGAGGCACTACACATCAAGAAGTCAACACCAGCAATCAACAGCCAATTATTGCACAACTATATTCTACCCACCTCAAGACTCCGCTCCAATATAGAAGCATCAAGAAATATGGACCAATAGGATTTCTACAAACACTTCTATTCAATATCCATTGCTTCGTGTTCTGTCTTGTGTTGATGAAATTAATACCCTATTAATACTCTTGTTCTGTCTTGTGTTGATGAAATTAATACCCTATTAATACCACATTTTGTTCTGTCTTGTGTTAATGCCACATCACCCCTTCCACCTCACTCAAATGTAGATATAAAATCGGAGATACGTAAGTTCTATTCAGTTGTGTATTTGTGAACTAAAGTCTTTGAAAATGTAATAAGTTTTACGAAACGCGCCGGCACTCGGATAGTAATCTTGGGCATAGCATTTTACCAAATCACCTCATTCTTAGGGGCACACGTGAGGAACACAAATGCGAACAAGCCAGAATGGTCCCCTGGACAATATGCAACTGAAAACTCACACCCCAGAAGTGACTCGAACCCATACTCCCAGAAGCAACGCAACTGGTATGTACAAGACGCCTTAATCCACTTGACCATCACGACCGGACAAAATGAGGTGATAGCCGAGGCTATTTGAACCACCCCACCTTCGCATTTGTGTTCCTCACGTGTGCCCCTAAGAATGAGGTGATTTGGTAAAATGCTATGCCCAAGATTACTATCCGAGTGCCGGCGGTTCTTCATATATATATATATATATATATGAAGAACCCGTCCTCTTAAAAATAACGTCACTTTTAGCTCGTATGCGCACTATGGCCAAAAGTAGACGTAATTTGAAATGAAATCGACTCAAAAAAGTGATGTACTGTCCCGTTTTCTGTTTGAGTCATACTCGGTAAGGTTAGGAGAGGAAACTTTTAATTGACGTTTTTCATAACGTTTTGATTTTTATGAGAATTTTCTGCCCACCTAACCTACCAGAGGACCCTCAACTTATTGTTATTGAAAAAAAATTATTTTCATTTTTTTTCATTTACAAATTACGTCCACTTTCGGCCATACGGGTAAACGGCCACAAGCGACGTTATTTTTAAGAGGACAGGTTGATATGGAAGGCCTTTGGACATTATTACTCCCAGATCTTTTAAAAAGTTTTGTTTGTTCTATAGAGCGATTTTCCTTAGTTTTGTGTGTAGTTTCTTTTTCTTCGTTTTCATAGATCAGGAGCTGGATCCCATTTTCCTAAAACATCATATTTTTTTGTGGGCCATTGAAAGATTTGATTTACTTGCGTTTAGAGGTTTGCTGTTTTTTCTTTATTTGTCTACTCTCATAAAAATCGTTGTCATCTGCGAAGGATGATACAGTACTGTTGTTAGTGTTCTCTATGTCCGGTATGAGAATGAGAAAAAGTACTGGAGCAAGAACCGAACCCTCGAGGACTCCAGGGATCTGATCTTTTCACGGCGGATGATGCGGATTTCACCTTGTTGATTATTACACACTGGGCTGTATTTGTTTGGAAATTTAAGATCCATCTTCCTTCTTTGTCAGTTATATCTTTTGCGAGCATTTATTGCGTAATAACACCATGGCCAGATTTGAAAGCTTTCAAGAAATGTGCGAATATTCAACAGCGTTTTGCTTTTCTTTGATGGTACCTAAAACAATGTCCCAGTGGTGTAACAACAGAGAAAGGCAAGGGTGCCTTGTTCTAAGCCCTTTAGGTCCAAGGCTATCTGTGATCTGCGATCGTGTACTTCGTGACCTTTCTCATTTGTGATTTTAGCATTCTTCCTAAGATTTCTATAATGTGTGATGCTAGTTCCATCAGTCTGTAATTGTTTGCTTCTACTTTATTTCCTCCTTTATGAAGTTGTGCTATCTCTGCCGTTTTAAATATGTTGAGGGTAACAACTGTAAGCTCCGTCTCCAAAAATTGTTACTGGCCAGTGACAGCGTTTTTTTTTACCAATCTTGATGAATTTGAAATTCCAGGTATCGGGGCCCTAGTGCAGAGTCCATGTGAAAACCTGGTTAAGGCTAGCCCCAAGCGTGAGGCCTTTAACCTCGGACAAACCGACAAACATTCTTACTAAAAGATATGGATAATATACTTATTTATCTTGTGTAGAAGTTTGGCTATACTTCGGAATCCTGATGTCCGCTTACCTTAAGTCTCCTGGGGGATTAACCAATGGATTCTGGTTTATCGGATCCTTATAGCGTGTTCCACTATGGCCACACTATCTGTTTAGGAACACTGGTTGAACACGAAACGTTCAGGGTAGATGCCAGGCTGTACTCTGTGTGGAAGGAGTACAACTGACCAGAGTTAGGGGCTGACACTGCGTGGGACGCTTACATGTCGGAGGGTATTTGCCGTTGTGCGGACAGGTCGAGTGAAGGAAGCAACAACACAGACAAATGTGACGATGTGACATTCACTCACTTCTTTTAACGAAAATATATCGTTGTTAAAGAACATCAACAGCAGCAGCACCCTCTAGAATTATCTTGAATCACAATAGAAATAATGCGATAGTGTTAACATTGTCTGACTCGGTATTACCTCTGGTATTAATCTTACAACAAATATTATGTCAAATAATTTTAATTATAGCAGAGTATTTTTTTTTAACTGCGGAAGCAATTTAATTAGTAGAGAAGCTTTATAATTAGCCTACATGTTAACTGATATGCGTATGTATTATAACTGTGTCTGTAAAAATATTCGAGCCAGATATTATGAGCGATTAACGTGTTGTATTTAATTATTTCGGATGTGCATTTTAGGGTAAAATCAAAATTACATTTGAAACCACTCGCTGGGGAAATGTTCCCCCTCTTTCAGGACTGTCATCCAGTATTTCAGGGGCGAGGTTAATTATATTATCATTAAGGTTTCTCGTGTCTTGTACAACCTTCCACCCTCCCCCAGCTCTGTCTACCCTACTCCCCCTGCTCCCATACCCCTCCCCATCATCCTCCCTTACCTCACCTCTCCCATCCTTTCCCTCCCTCTACCCTTTCCACTCCTGCTCCCTCTCGTATCCCGACCATGTAACCTCTGACGAACACCGATGATTGTGTTTGCTCTCCTTACCTCCCACTCTCGGGAGAGTTAAAGTACCTAAAATGTCCAAAAGAGAGTCAGGCTGATTTCTGACAATCTGAAATGCATTTCTGATTTCCCTAGTGAAACGTGCTGGAGAGAAAAATTCGAATTTAGGAGTATAGTTTTTTTTTCTTAAATCACGTTCCAGAGCGGCCCAGCTGACTGTCAAGAGCTAAAGGGAAAGAAATAATTGACAAACGCTCTGGTTAAGAAAGGTCAAGAGGCAATGGCTTAGATATGTTGAGAGACAATGCTAATAGCCTGGGGTAAAGTGACAAGGGTCAAAAGAGGTCAAGAGACAAAGGTTAGGGAGCGTCAACTAGCAAGGAAAAAAGAGGTAAGGGTCAAAAGCAAAGTTTAAATAAAAGTTAGAGAGGCAAAATAAGGGTCAAGAGGCAAGACGAATACGCCGAAAAACATCACGGTATTATTTTTTCCTAATCCTCTTGATTCTCTTTTCCCTCCTTTCGTTATTCCTTTCTTCTGTACCTGCTTGGTTATGTCACACCACTCCCACCTCATCATCCCCCTTTTTTTTACTCTTTCACTTTATATCTTTCTTCCACTTTCCTCTTTCTTTTTATTACTTGACCGTCTTTTCTGCCCATTTCATTTCTCTCTCTCTCTCTCTCTCTCTCTCTCTCTCTCTCTCTCTCTCTCTCTCTCTCTCTCTCTCTCTCTCTCTCTCTCTCTCTCTCTCTCTCTCTCTCTCTCTCTCTCTCTCTCTCTCTCTCTCTCTCTCTCTCTCTCTCTCTCTCTCTCTCTCTCTCTCTCTCTCTCTCTCTCTCTCTCTCTCTCTCTCTCTCTCTCTCTCTCTCTCTCTCTCTCTCTCTCTCTCTCTCTCTCTCTCTCTCTCTCTCTCTCTCCTCTCTCTCTCTCTCTCTCTCTCTCTCTCTCTCTCTCTCTCTCTCTCTCTCTCTCTCTCTCTCTCTCTCTCTCTCTCTCTCTCTCTCTCTCTCTCTCTCTCTCTCTCTCTCTCTCTCTCTCTCTCTCTCTCTCTCTCTCTCTCTCTCTCTCTCTCTCTCTCTCTCTCTCTCTCTCTCTCTCTCTCTCTCTCTCTCTCTCTCTCTCTCTCTCTCTCTCTCTCTCTCTCTCTCTCTCTCTCTCTCTCTCTCTCTCTCTCTCTCTCTCTCTCTCTCTCTCTCTCTCTCTCTCTCTCTCTCTCTCTCTCTCTCTCTCTCTCTCTCTCTCTCTCTCTCTCTCTCTCTCTCTCTCTCTCTCTCTCTCTCTCTCTCTCTCTCTCTCTCTCTCTCTCTCTCTCTCTCTCTCTCTCTCTCTCTCTCTCTCTCTCTCTCTCTCTCTCTCTCTCTCTCTCTCTCTCTCTCTCTCTCTCTCTCTCTCTCTCCTCTCTCTCTCTCTCTCTCTCTCTCTCTCTCTCTCTCTCTCTCTCTCTCTCTCTCTCTCTCTCTCTCTCTCTCTCTCTCTCTCTCTCTCTCTCTCTCTCTCTCTCTCTCTCTCTCTCTCTCTCTCTCTCTCTCTCTCTCTCTCTCTCTCTCTCTCTCTCTCTCTCTCTCTCTCTCTCTCTCTCTCTCTCTCTCTCTCTCTCTCTCTCTCTCTCTCTCTCTCTCTCTCTCTCTCTCTCTCTCTCTCTCTCTCTCTCTCTCTCTCTCTCTCTCTCTCTCTCTCTC